>NC_041380.1:77092788-77114666 GCF_002162155.2 Triticum dicoccoides
GGCCCTACCGCACCGCTTCCCGCCGTCGCGCGGCCAGATCCGGGCCGCCGGTGAGCTCCCGTCGCCGCCCTGCTCTTCTCCGACAAAGATTCTGGCGGACCTCGGTTTCCGTGCACTGGATCCAGATCTGAAAATATCTCCTCGGGTTGACTTTTTCTCTCGAAACCCTAATCCATATGCTCATGTTCATAGCCTCGTAACTTTGCATCCGTAGCTCCGATTCATGCATATAGCATATCAAAATGTTCATCTCAGAGAGTACATCATTTCATTCCATTGCATCATTTTCATTTGAGTTCATCTTGATGCCCGAAATGCTGTTTGAAGAGGGCTACTTGACATAATTGTCAGATCTGCTACTCCGTTTAGCTTTTTGTCATTTTTGCCATGATTATTGTGTGCATGATATGCCCTGATGCTCTACATATGTCTTGTTAAGGGTTTTGCCATCTTTCCAGAGGTGCAACCCATGTAATTTGTGATGTGTGTGGTGACTTGCACAAGCTTGCAAAGTGGTGCACTTGTTAATTCTGTTTTCAGGGACTTAGCATTTCCACTAAGTCTTTGAGCTGTTTATTTCATATGGCCATATGTTCATGTTGTTTCCTAGTGATCCATGCCTCTTTTGAGGATGATCAGTAAGGATGTTTTGTTAATATTGTAGTGCTCTATCCATCCATGTCTTTGTTTGCAATTATGGAGCACCCTAGCTTGAGTCAATCAAGCTCTACTTTTGCTACTTTGTGAATCTGGGCAGATTGTCAACTTGTTTGCAATTTTGCTGATGTTGTTGTAGTTGATCCGTGCATGCTATGTTATTGTTCTTGCCATGTCTAGCTTGCATTTTGTGTGTTCTTGATAGATGTATGCTTAGCTTGTCATGACTTGTTCCGTAGTGAGTGCATCGAACTCGTAAACATGCCTACTTGAGTTATGTTTCAGCATGTGCCAGTTTTTCACTAAGTCTGAAAACTGATTATGTTTTTGCCATGTTGACATGCTTGCAATTATATTTTCTTATCCCTTTTGGCTCAAGGTCACTAAGGGACTTTTGTTAAGCTCTTTGAGTAGCTCCATGCCATGCTTTACTTTGCCATGTTGAGGTCCTGTAGCATATAGTTTTGTTGCTCCGAAGAGTGCTATCTGATCTGAAATTCCAGACAAGTGTTAATTTCACAAAGTCTGAGATCTGTTTACCATATACATTTTTGCCATGCTTGTTTGAACCTGTTAATGGGTGAATTGGCGGTAGCTCAGTGCTAGACTTTTGTTAAGCATCTTGAATGCATCTCTGACATGTATTTTGTTGTCATGTTTGGGTGCTGTAGCATGTTCATCTCATTGCAATTAGATGGCTAGTTGCTGTAAATTGCAGACCGGTGTCATATTTGAATCGCTTGCCATTTCCAAACCGTAACTCCGATCCCGACGTTATTTATATCGTTTTCAAGCGATTTCATCTCATCTTTCCAGTGGCACACTTGGATCTCCAAGTTGAGGCCAGGTTCTTGCATTTACTGTCATATCTTGCATATGCATCCCGCATCGCATCCCGCATAGCATACCATCATTGCTTCATATTGTTTGTTCCTTGCACATGGTTGATCGTGTCCTTATTGCTTGTTTGTCTTGTTTGGGTAGAGCCGGGGGACGAGTTCGCTAACGAGGAGCCCGTTGAGTTTGCTTTCGAGGATCCAGTCAACTCTGACAATTGTGCAGGCAAGATGGTCTTACCCTCGAAATCACTACTATCTTTGCTATGCTAGATTGCTCGCTCTTTGCTATGCCAATGCCACGATGCCTACCACTTGCTTTCAAGCCTCCCAAATTTCCATGTAAAACCTCTAACCCACCATGTCCTAGCAAACCGTTGATTGGCTTTGTTACCGCTTTGCTCAGCCCCTCTTATAGCGTTGCTAGTTGCAGGTGAAGATTGGAGGCCGTTCCTTGTTGGAACATTTATTACTTGTTGGGATATCATTATATTTCCATGTTATCTTAATGCATCTATATACTTGGTAAAGGGTGGAAGGATTGGCCTCTCGCCTAGTGTTTTGTTCCACTCTTGCCGCCCTAGTTTCCGTCATATCGATGTTATGTTCCCGGATTTTGCGTTCCTTATGCGGTTGGGTTATAATGGGAACCCCTTGATAGTTCGCCTTGATTAAAGCTTTTCCAGCAATGCCCAACCTTGGTTTCACCATTCACCACCTAGCCTCTTTTTCCCTTGGGTTTTCGGAGCCCGAGGGTCATCTTATTTTAACCCCCCCCCCGGGGGCCAGTGCTCCTCTGAGTGTTGGTCCGAACTGAGCTACCTGCGGGGCCACCTCGGGAAAACTTGAGGGTTGGTTTTACTCGTAGCTAGTCTCATCTGAGGGTTGATTGATTGTATTTCTTTGTTGCAATCCGTGCTAAATTCTCCTCATGCTTATAGTCAAAATAAAGCGTTTACTAAACATATCTTTGATGCCTTGATGCAATCTTCTGAAGAAAAACTTGAATTGGAAGTTTCTATCCCTAGAAAACTTTATGATAAGTGGGAACCAACTATTAAAATTAAAATTAAAGATCATGAATGCTATGCTTTATGTGATTTGGGTGCTAGTGTTTTCACGATTCCAAAGACTTTGTGTGATTTGTTAGGTTTCCGTGATTTTGATGATTGCTCTCTAAACTTGCACCTTGCGGATTCCACTATTAAGAAACCTATGGGAAGAATTAATGATTTTCTTATTGTTGCAAATTGGAATTATGTGCCTGTATATTTTATCATTCTTGACATATATTGCAATCCTTAATGTCCTATTATTCTTGATAGACCTTTCCTTAGAACAATTGGTGCAATTATTGATATGAAGGAAGGAAATATTAGATTCCAATTCCCATTAAGGAAAGGCATGGAACACTTTCCTAGAAAGAAAATTAAATTACCTTATTAATCTATTATGGGAGCCACTTATGGATTGCCTACCAAAGATGGCAATACCTAGATCTATTCTTGCTTGTTATGCCTAGCTAGGGGCGTTAAACGATAGCGCTTGTCGGGAGGCAACCCAATTTTATTGTTATTCCTTGATTTTTGATCCTGTTTAGTAATAAATAAATTATCTAGACTCTGTTTTGGTTGTGTTTTTTGTGTTTAATTAGTGTTTGTGCCAAGTAGAACCGTTGGGAAGACTTGGGTAAAGTCTTGTTGAACTTGCTGTAAAAAACAGAAACTTTAGCGCTCACGAGAACTTCTGTCATTTTTATTTGGAAAGTTATATTTAGTTAATTCTTTTTTCAGATGATTAATAGATAAATTCCTCAAGTCCAGAAATTTATTTTAGAATTTTTGGGGTTCCATATGTTGCGCTAGCTACAGATTACTACAAACTGTTCTGTTTTTTGACAGATTCTGTTTTTCGTGTGTTGTTTACTTATTTTGATGAATCTATGGCTAGTAAATTAGTTTATAAACCATAGAGAAGTTGGAATACAGTAGGTATAACACCCATATAAATAAATAATGAGTTCATTACAGTACCTTGAAGTGATCTTTTATTCTCTTTCGCTAACGGAGCTCACGAGATTTTCTACTTTAAGTTTTGTGTTGTGAAGTTTTCAAGTTTTGGGTAAAGATTTGATGGATTATGGAACAAGGAGTGGGAAGAGCCTAAGCTTGGGTATGCCCATGGCACCCCCAAGATAATCTAAGGACACCTAAAAGCCAAAGCTTGAGGATGCCCCGGAAGGCATCCCCTCTTTCGTCTACTTCTATCGGTAACTTTACTTGGAGCTATATTTTTATTTACCATATGATATTTGTTTTGCTTGGAGCGTCTTGTATGATTTGATTCTTTGCTTGTTAGTTTACCACAATCATACTTGCTGTACACACCTTTTGAGAGAGCCATATATGATTTGGAATTTGTTAGAATACTCTATGTGCTTCGCTTATATCTTTTGAGTTATATAATTTTGCTTTAGTGCTTCACTTATATCTTTTGGAGCACGGTGGTGGATTTGTTTTATATAAACTATTGATCTCTCATGCTTCACTTAGATTATTTTGAGAGTCTTAATAGCATGGTAATTTGCTTAAAATCCTAATATGCTTGGTATGCAAGATTAATAATAAAACTCTTTTATGAGTGTGTTGAATACTATGATAAGTTTGATACTTGATAATTGTTTTGAGATATGGAGATGGTGATATTAAAGTCATGCTAGTTGAGTAGTTGTGAATTTGAGAAATACTTGTGTTGAAGCTTGTGATTCCCGTAGCATTTACGTGTGGTGAACCGTTATGTGATGAAGTCGGAGCATGATTTATTTATTGATTGTCTTCCTTACGAGTGGCGGTCGGGGACGAGCGATGGTCTTTTCCTACCAATCTACCCCCCTAGGAGCATGCGCGTAATACTTTGCTTTGATAACTTGTAGATTTTTACAATAAGTATATGAGTTCTTTATGACTAATGTTGAGTCCATGGATTATACGCACTCTCACCCTTCCACCTTTGCTAGCCTCTCTAATACCGCGCACCTTTTCGCCGGTATCATACACCCACCATATACCTTCCTCAAAACAGCCACCATACCTACCTATTATGGCATTTCCATAGCCATTCCGAGATATATTGCCATGCAACTTTCCACCATTCCGTTTATGACACACTCCATCATTGTCATATTGCTTAGCATGATCATGTAGTTGACATAGTATTTGTGGCAAAGCCACCATTCATAATCCTTTCATACATGTCACTCATGCATCATTGCATATCCCGGTACACTGCCGGAGGCATTCATATATAGTCATATTTTGTTCTAAGTATCGAGTTGTAATTGTTGAGTTGTAAAAAAAAGTGTGATGATCATCATTACAAGAGCATTGTCCCAGTGAGGAAAGGATGATGGTGTGACGCCCTCGATTCAATCATACACTAATCATACATGCAAATGTGTACGATCAAGATCAAGGACTCACGGGAAGATATCACAACACAACTCTAGACACAAAGTAAAAATAATACAAGCTTTATATTACAAGCCAGGGGCCTCGAGGGCTCGAATACATAAGCTCGAATACACACGAGTCAGTGGAAGCAACAATTGTTGGAAATATGCCCTAGAGGCAATAATGAAAGCATTATTATTATATTTCCTTGTTCATGATAATTGTCTTTATTCATGCTATAATTGTGTTATCCGGAAATCGTAATACATGTGTGAATAATAGACACCAACATGTCCCTAGTAAGCCTCTAGTTGACTAGCTCGTTGATCAACAGATAGTCATGGTTTCCTGCTATGGACATTGGATGTCATTGATAACGAGATCACATCATTAGGAGAATGATGTGATGGACAAGACCCAATCCTAAACATAGCATAAGATCGTATAGTTCGTTTGCTAGAGTTTTCCAATGTCAAAGTATCTTTTCCTTCCATGAGATCGTGTAACTCCCGGATACCGTAGGAGTGCTTTGGGTGTGCCAAACGTCACAACATAACTGGGTGAATATAAAGGTATACTACGGGTATCTCCGAAAGTGTCTGTTGGGTTGACATGGATCAAGACTGGGATTTGTCACTCCGTATGACGGAGAGGTATCACTGGGCCCACTCGGTAATGCATCATCATAATGAGCTCAGAGTGACCAAGTGTCTAGTCACGGGATCATGCATTACGGTACGAGTAAAGTGACTTGCCGGTAACGAGATTGAACGAGGTATTGGGATACCGACGATCGAATCTCGGGCAAGTAACATATCGATTGACAAAGGGAATTGTATACGGGGTTGCTTGAATCCTCGACATCGTGGTTCATCCAATGAGATCATTGAGGAGCATGTGGGGGCCAACATGGGTATCCAGATCCCGCTGTTGGTTATTGACCGGAGAGCGATCACGGTCATGTCTACATGTCTCCCGAACCCGTAGGGTCTACACACTTAAGGTTCGGTAACGCTAGGGTTGTAGGGATATGTATATGCAGTAACCCTAATGTTGTTCGGAGTCCCGGATGAGATCCCGGACGTCACGAGGAGTTCCGGAATGGTCCGGAGGTAAAGATTTATATATGGGAAGTCCTATTTCGGCCATCGGGACAAGTTTCGGGGTCATCGGTATTGTACCGGGACCACCGGAAGGGTCCCGGGGGTCCACCGGGTGGGGCCACCTGTCCCGGGGGGCCACATGGGCTGTAGGGGGTGTGCCTTGGCCTACATGGGCCAAGGGCACCAGCCCCAAGAGGCCCATGCGCCTAGGGTTTCAAAGAGGAAGAGTCCTAGGAGGGGAAGGCACCTCCTAGGTGCCTTGGGGAGGAAGGATTCCTCCCCCTTGGCCGCACCCCCTAGGAGATTGGATCTCCTAGGGCCGGCGCCCCCCCCCCTTGGCCCTCCTATATATAGTGGGGGAAGGAGGGCTTTTGATCCACGCCTTTTTGTTGCCTCCTTCTCCCTCTCCAACACCTCGTCCTCCTCCATAGCGCTTGGCGAAGCCCTGACGGAGTACTGCAGCTCCATCACCACCACGCCGTCGTGTTGCTGTTGGAGCCATCTTCCTCAACCTCTTCTTCCCTCTTGCTGGATCAAGAAGAAGGAGACGTTACGCTGACCGTACGTGTGTTGAACGCGGAGGTGCCGTCCGTTCGGTGCTAGGATCTTCGGTGATTTGGATCACGTCGTGTTCGACTACCTCATCCCCGTTCTTTGAACGCTTCCGCTCGCGATCTACAAAGGTATGTAAATGCATCCGATCACTCGTTGCTAGATGAACTCCTAGATGGATCTGGGTGAAATCGTAGGAAATTTTTTGTTTTTCTGCTACGTTCCCCAACAGTGGCATCATGAGCTAGGTCTATGCGTAGTTCTTCTTGCACGAGTAGAACACAATTTGTTGTGGGCGTAGATGTTGTCAACTGTCTTGCCGCTACTAGTCTTATCTTGCTTCAACGGTATCGTGGGATGAAGCGGCCCGGACCAACCTTACACGTACGCTTACGTGAGACCGGTTCCACCGACTAACATGCACAAGTTGCATAAGGTGGCTGGCGGGTGTCTGTCTCTCCTACTTTAGTTGGAGCGGATACGATGAAAAGGGTCCTTATGAAGGGTAAATAGAAGTTGACAAATCACGTTGTGGTTTTCACGTAGGTAAGAAAACGTTCTTGCTAGAACCCTACTTCAGCCACGTAAAACTTGCAACGACAATTAGAGGACGTCTAACTTGTTTTTGCAGCAAGTGCTTTGTGATATGATATGGCCAAAGTTGTGATGAATGATGAATGATCTATATGTGATGTATGAGATGTTCATGATATTGTAACAGGAATCACGACTTGCATGTCGATGAGTATGACAACCGGCAGGAGCCATAGGAGTTGTCTTTATTTTTTGTATGACCTGCGTGTCATTGAGAAACGCCATGTAAATTACTTTACTTTATTGCTAAATGCGTTAGCCATAGTAGTAGAAGTAATAGTTGGCGAGCAACTTCATGGAGACACAATGATGGAGATCATGATGATGGAGATCATGGTGTCATGCGGGTGACAAGATGATCATGGAGCCCCAAGATGGAGATCAAAGGAGCTATGTGATATTGGCCATATCATGTCACTATTATTATTTGATCGCATTTGATGTTTATCATGTTTTGCATCTTGTTTACTTAGAACGACGGTAGTAAATAAGATGATCCCTCATAATAATTTCAAGAAAGTGTTCCCCCTAACTGTGCACCGTTGCGACAGTTCGTTGTTTCAATGCACCACGTGATGATCGGGTGTTTGATTCAAAACGTTCACATACAACGGGTGTAAGACAGATTTACACATGCAAACACTTAGGTTGGCTTGACGATCCTAGCATGTGTATAGACATGGCCTCGGAACACAGAAGACCGAAAGGTCGAGCATGAGTCGTATAGAAGATACGATCAACATGAAGATGTTCACCGATGTTGACTAGTCCGTCTCATGTGATGATCGGACACGGCCTAGTTGACTCGGATCATGTTATACTTAGATGACTAGAAGAGGGATGTCTATCTAAGTGGGAGTTCATTGAATAATTTGATTAGATGAACTTAATTATCATGAACTTAGTCTAAAATCTTTACAATATGTCTTGTAGATCAAATGGCCAATGTAGTCCTCAACTTCAACGCATTCCTAGAGAAAACCAAGCTGAAAGACGATGGCAGCAACTATACGGACTGGGTCCGGAACCTGAGGATCATCCTCATAGCTGCCAAGAAAGATTATGTCCTACAAGCACCGCTGGGTGACGCACCTGTTCTCCCTGCAGAACAAGACGTTATGAACGCTTGGCAGGCACGTACCGATGACTACTCCCTCGTTCCGTGCGGCATGCTTTATAGCCTAGAGCCGGGGCTCCAAAAGCGTTTTGAGAGACATGGAGCATATGAGATGTTCGAAGAGCTGAAAATGGTTTTCCAAGCTCATGCCCGGGTCGAGAGATATGAAGTCTCCGACAAATTCTTCAGCTGTAAGATGGAGGAAAATAGTTCTGTCAGTGAGCACATACTCACTATGTCTGGGTTACATAACCGCTTGACTCAGCTGGGAGTTAATCTCCCGGATGATGCGGTCATAGATAGAATCCTCCAGTCGCTTTCACCGAGCTACAAGAGCTTTGTGATGAACTTCAATATGCAGGGGATGGAAAAGACCATTCCTGAAGTATTTGCTATGCTGAAATCAGCAGAGGTAGAAGTCAAGAAGGAACATCAAGTGTTGATGGTCAATAAAACCACTAAGTTCAAGAAGGGCAAAGGTAAAAATAACTTCAAGAAGGACGGTAAGGGAGTTGCCGCGCCCGGCAAGCAAGCTGCCGGGAAGAAGCCAAAGAATGGACCCAAGCCCGAGACTGAGTGCTTTTATTGCAAGGGAAGTGGTCACTGGAAGCGGAACTGCCCCAAATACTTAGCGGACAAGAAGGCCGGCAAAACAAAAGGTATATATGATATACATGTAATTGATGTGTACCTTACTAGTACCCGTAGTAGCTCCTGGGTATTTGATACCGGTGCAGTTGCTCACATTTGTAACTCAAAGCAGGGGTTGCGGAATAAGCGGAGACTAGCAAAGGACGAGGTGACGATGCACGTCGGGAATGGTTGCAAGGTCAATGTGATCGCCGTCGGCACGCTACCTCTACATTTACCTTCGGGATTAGTTTTAAACCTTAATAATTGTTATTTAGTGCCAGCTTTGAGCATGAACATTGTATCGGGATCTCGTTTAATTCGAGATGGCTACTCATTTAAATCCGAGAATAATGGTTGTTCTATTTATATGAGAGATATGTATTATGGTCATGCTCCTATGGTGAATGGTTTATTCTTAATGAATCTCGAGTGTAATGCTACACATATTCATAGTGTGAGTACCAAAAGATGTAAGGTTGATAATGATAGTCCCACATACTTGTGGCACTGCCGCCTTGGTCACATAGGTGTCAAACGCATGAAGAAGCTCCATGCAGATGGACTTTTAGAGTCTCTTGATTATGAATCATTTGACACGTGCGAACCATGCCTCATGGGTAAAATGACCAAGACTCCGTTCTCAGGAACAATGGAGCGAGCAACCAACTTATTGGAAATCATACATACTGATGTGTGCGGTCCAATGAGTGTTGAGGCTCGCGGTGGCTGTCGTTATGTTCTCACCCTCACTGATGACTTGAGTAGATATGGGTATATCTACTTAATGAAACACAAGTCTGAAACCTTTGAAAAGTTCAAGGAATTTTAGAGTGAGGTTGAGAATCAACGTGACAAGAAAATCAAGTTTCTACGATCAGATCGTGGAGGAGAATACTTGAGTCACGAATTTGGCACACACTTAAGAAAATGTGGAATAGTTTCACAACTCACGCCGCCTGGAACACCTCAGCGTAATGGTGTGTCCGAACGTCGTAATCGCACTCTATTAGATACGGTACGATCTATGATGTCTCTTACCGATTTACCGCTATCTTTTTGGGGCTATGCTTTAGAGACTGCCGCATTCACTTTAAATAGGGCTCCATCGAAATCCGTTGAGACGACACCGTTTGAATTATGGTTTGGGAAGAAACCTAAGCTGTCGTTTCTAAAAGTTTGGGGATGCGATGCTTATGTCAAGAAACTTCAACCTGAAAAGCTCGAACCCAAGTCGGAAGAATGCGTCTTCATAGGATACCCTGAAGAAACTACTGGGTATACCTTCTACCTCAGATCCGAAGGCAAGATCTTTGTTGCCAAGAACGGATTCTTTCTAGAGAAAGAGTTTCTCTCGAAAGAAGTAAGTGGGAGGAAAGTAGACCTTGATGAAGTATTACCTCTTGAACCAGAAAATGGCGCAACTCAAGAAAATGTTCCTGAGGTGCCTGCACCGACAAGAGAGGAAGTTAATGATGATGATCAAGATACTTCTGATCAAGCTCCTACTGAAATTCGAAGGTCCACAAGGACACGTTCTGCACCAGAGTGGTATGGCAACGCTGTCTTGGAAATCATGTTGTTAGACAACGGTGAACCTTCGAACTATGAAGAAGCGATGGCGGGCCCGGATTCCGACAAATGGCTAGAAGCCATGAAATCCGAGATAGGATCCATGTATGAAAACGAAGTATGGACTTTGACTGACTTGCCCGTTGAACGGCGAGCCATAGAAAATAAATGGATCTTTAAGAAGAAGATAGACGCGGATGGTAATGTGACCATCTATAAAGCTGGCTTGTCGCTAAGGGTTATCGACAAGTTCAAGGGGTTGACTACGATGAGACTTTCTCACCGGTAGCGAAGCTGAAGTCCGTCCGAATCATGTTAGCAATTGCCGCATTCTACGATTATGAGATATGGCAAATGGACGTCAAAACGGCATTCCTTAATGGTTTCCTTAAGGAAGAATTGTATATGATGCAGCCGGAAGGTTTTGTCGATCCTAAGAATGCTGACAAGGTGTGCAAGCTCCAACGCTCGATTTATGGGCTGGTGCAAGCATCTCGGAGTTGGAACATTCGCTTTGATGAGATGATCAAAGCGTTTGGGTTTACGTAGACTTATGGAGAAGCCTGCGTTTACAAGAAAGTGAGTGGGAGCTCTGTAGCATTTCTCATATTATATGTAGATGACATACTTTTGATGGGAAATGATATAGAACTCTTGGACAGCATTAAGGCCTACTTGAATAAAAGTTTTTCAATGAAGGACCTTGGAGAAGCTGCTTATATATTAGGCATCAAGATCTACAGAGATAGATCAAGACGCCTCGTAGGTCTTTCACAAAGCACATACCTTGATAAGATATTGAAGAAGTTCAATATGGATCAATCTAAGAAGGGGTTCTTGCCTGTGTTACAAGGTATGAAATTGAGCTCAGCTCAATGTCCGACCACGGCAGAAGATATAGAAGAGATGAGTGTCATCCCCTATGCCTCAGCCATAGGTTCTATTATGTATGCCATGCTGTGTACCAGACCTGATGTAAACCTTGTCGTAAGTTTGGTAGGAAGGTACCAAAGTAATCCCGGCAAGGAACACTGGACAGTGGTCAAGAATATCCTGAAGTACCTGAAAAGGACTAAGGAAATGTTTCTCATTTATGGAGGTGACGAAGAGCTCGTCGTAAAGGGTTACGTCGACGCTAGCTTCCACACAGATCCGGATGACTCTAAGTCACAAACCGGATACGTGTATATTTTGAATGGTGGGGCAGTAAGCTGGTGCAGTTGCAAGCAGAGCGTCGTGGCGGGATCTACATGTGAAGCGGAGTACATGGCAGCCTCGGAGGCAGCACATGAAGCAATATGGGTGAAGGAGTTCATCACTGACCTAGGAGTCATACCCAATGCGTTGGGGCCAATCAAACTCTTCTGTGACCACACTGAAGCTATTGCACTTGCCAAGGAGCCCAGGTTTCACAAGAAGACCAGGCACATCAAGCGTCGCTTCAACTCCATTCGTGAAAATTTTCAAGATGGAGACATAGAGATTTGTAAAGTACATACGGACCTGAATGTAGCGGATCCGTTGACTAAACCTCTCCCTAGAGCAAAACATGATCAACACCAGAATTCCATGGGTGTTTGATTCATCACAATGTAACTAGATTATTGACTCTAGTGCAAGTGGGAGACTGTTGGAAATATGCCCTAGAGGCAATAATAAAAGCATTATTATTATATTTCCTTGTTCATGATAATTGTCTTTATTCATGCTATAATTGTGTTATCCGGAAATCGTAATACATGTGTGAATAATAGACACCAACATGTCCCTAGTAAGCCTCTAGTTGACTAGCTTGTTGATCAACAGATAGTCATGGTTTCCTGACTATGGATATTGGATGTCATTGATAACGAGATCACATCATTAGGAGAATGATGTGATGGACAAGACCCAATCCTAAACATAGCATAAGATCGTATAGTTTGTTTGCTAGAGTTTTCCAATGTCAAAGTATCTTTTCCTTAGACCATGAGATCGTGTAACTCCCGGATACCGTAGGAGTGCTTTGGGTGTGCCAAACGTCACAACGTAACTGGGTGACTATAAAGGTATACTACGGGTATCTCCGAAAGTGTCTGTTTGGTTGACATGGATCAAGACTGGGATTTGTCACTCCGTACGACGGAGAGGTATCACTGGGCCCACTCGGTAATGCATCATCATAATGAGCTCAGAGTGACCAAGTGTCTGGTCACGGGATCATGCATTACGGTACGAGTAAATTGACTTGCCGGTAACGAGATTGAACGAGGTATTGGGATACCGACGATCGAATCTCGGGCAAGTAACATATCGATTGACAAAGGGAATTGTATACGGGGTTGCTTGAATCCTCGACATCGTGGTTCATCCGATGAGATCATTGAGGAGCATGTGGGGGCCAACATGGGTATCCAGATCCTGCTGTTGGTTATTGACCGGAGAGCGATCACGATCATGTCTACATGTCTCCCGAACCCGTAGGGTCTACACACTTAAGGTTCGGTAACGCTAGGGTTGTAGGGATATGTATATACAGTAACCTGAATGTTGTTCGGAGTCCCGGATGAGATCCCAGACGTCACGAGGAGTTCCGGAATGGTCCGTAGGTAAAGATTTATATATGGGAAGTCCTGTTTCGGCCATCGGGACAAGTTTCGGGGTCATCGGTATTGTACCAGGACCACCGAAAGGGTCCCGGGGGTCCACCGGGTGGGGCCACCTGTCCCAGGGGGCCACATGGGCTGTAGGGGGTGCGCCTTGGCCTACATGGGCCAAGGGCACCAGCCCCAAGAGGCCCATGCGCCTAGGGTTTCAAGGAGGAAGAGTCCTAGGAGGGGAAGGCACCTCCTAGGTGCCTTGGGGAGGAAGGATTCCTCCCCCTTGGCCGCACCCCCTAGGAGATTGGATCTCCTAGGGCCGGCGCCCCCCCCCTTGGCCCTCCTATATATAGTGGGGGAAGGAGGGCTTTTGATCCACGCCTTTTGGTTGCCTCCTTCTCCCTCTCCAACACCTCGTCCTCCTCCATAGCGCTTGGCGAAGCCCTGACGGAGTACTGCAGCTCCATCACCACCACGCCGTCGTGTTGCTGCTGGAGCCATCTTCCTCAACCTCTTCTTCCCTCTTGCTGGATCAAGAAGAAGGAGACGTTACGCTGACCGTACGTGTGTTGAACACGGAGGTGCCGTCCGTTCGGTGCTAGGATCTCCGGTGATTTGGATCACGTCGTGTTCGACTACCTCATCCCCGTTCTTTGAACGCTTCCGCTCGCGATCTACAAAGGTATGTAGATGCATCCGATCACTCGTTGCTAGATGAACTCCTAGTTGGATCTGGGTGAAACCGTAGGAAAATTTTTGTTTTTCTGCTACGTTCCCCAACAACAATATCTGAGTACAGACATAAGTTAGACAAGTTTGCCTTAAGAAGGCTAGCACAAAAGCAACAATGATCGAAAAGGCAAGGCCTCCTGCCTGGGAGCCTCCTAACTAGTCCTGGTCATCATCGGTCTCCACGTAGTAGTAGGCATCGGCGGTGGCATCTGGCTCCTGGGTTCCGACATTTGGTTGCATCAACCGGAAAGAAGAAGAAAGGGGGAAAAGGGGGAGCAAAGCAACCGTGAGTACTCATCCAAAGTACTCGCAAGCAAGGATCTACACTACATATGCAACATTATCAAAGGAAGTCTGTATATGTGGACTGGGCTGCAGAAATGCCAGAATAGAGAGAAGGCCTAGTCCTATTGAAGACTAGCATCTTCTGGAAACCACCATCCTGCAGCAACAGGAGGGAGTAGAGTAGCATAAAGTAAAGTAGTAGTAATGTTATCAACCTCGGCCACAGATCCTTTCTCGACTCCCTGCAAGAAAGCAATCCCAAAGCCATACTATCCAGTTATCATCACAATCCATTCCTCATATCCAAGTCTCATCTCAAGTCTCCAGTTCTAGTTGTATCGATCGGGATACAACTCCAAGTGTCCGTTACCGTAGGACAGGCTATCGATAGATGTTCTCTTCCCTGCAGGGGTGCACCAACTTACCCACCACGCTCGATTAACTCCGACCGGACACACTTTCCTGGGTCATGCCAGGCCTCGGCCAAACAATACACCGCAACCTGACCTAGGCTTAATAGAGAGGTCAGCACGCCGGACTAAACCTATGCCCCCAGGGGTCATGGGTCATCTCCCCGGGAACTCCTGCACGTTGCGAACGCGGCCGGTGAGCAGACCTAGCTACCTCCTTCAACAAGGTAGGTGCTTTCCAGTCCAACCCGGTGCACGCCGCTCAGTCGCTGACGTCTATTAAGCTTCGGCTGATGCATACGACGCAGAACGCCCATACCATGCCCACGTGATGGTTAGTGCTATCAGGCCAGAGGCCCCTCGGATCAAATATCCAAATCGTAGTGGATTAGGAACGCGCGTTAACAAGTAGAGACTCACGAAAGATGTGACCCCGTTGCCCTGTCTCGAGGACTTACGGCAAGGGCTAGGAATGCCCGGCCACGCCTCGTAATTATCTCGCGGGCACCTTCCAGGTCCGCCCGACTCCACATCACTCGCAATTAAGCTCGCGCGGGTACCCCTCAGGGTCGACCCGTCTTTCCAAGTAACAGTGGTAAAGTCCAAGTTCTGTGTGTCCAAACATCAAGGGGAAAATCCGAGGAATCACCCCCGATGAATTCCACTAGATGTAATCATCAAGGTGAACGTAAGAGGAATCAACCCCGAGGTTCACACTTGAGGGGTTGCACGACAGAGTCGTATCGGAAGTGGTTAAGGAGAAATCACCCTCGATGACCACGACCGAATGACTACACTACAGGGTTAACATCAGAAGTGCTGAAGAGGTTTCACCCTCGGCACTCGATAGTAACCCAGTAGTGTCGAGCAACTAAGGGGAAAGTGATGTGCGGTGTCGGGGCCTGGTCTTCGATCCCGTTGATCGGGTCTTCGATGATGAAGCAGGGGCAACAGGGACAAGGTGGGGGGTCACTGATGGATCACTAACCAACCTATACTAAGCAATTTAGGATAAGCAGGTAAGGTAACAATAAGCAGGTTACAGAAGCAGGCTATGCATGAGAATATGAGCAAACAATAACAGTAGCAAAATCTAATGCAAGCATGAGAGAATGGAATGGACGATATCGGGATGATGAAAAAGTGGGGCTTGCCTGGTTGCTCAGACAAGAACGAGGGGTCGTCGGTGACGTAGTCGATCATAGCGGCATCATCGGCCTCGGGGTCTACCGGAGAGAAGAGGGGGAAGAAACAGTAAATATAAGCAAACAGATGCAACGCTAAGCATGGCATGACGATAAGTAGAATTAGGGTCGATCTAACGTAGTACTACACGTTGCAGACAGAGGGGATAAACATCCAAGGATGAATTCCCGGGGTTAGGCGGATTCCGGACATAGGAAAAAAGGGGAAAAGTTCCATGTTCAGCATGCTAGGGTCATGTGACAGATGAACGAGCCACGTATTCGGATTCGTTGGATTTTTCTGAGCAACTTTCATATAGAAAACATTTTCAACCGAGCTATGGTTTAATTTATATGATTTTTCAAAGTTTTATTAATATTCTGAAATTGTTTTAATTATTTATTTCGAATTTAAATAATGTTGATTATTTTTATACCCTGACCGGGCTAGCCACGGTCAATGACATGTGGGGCCAATCAAAGCCCAGCCAACAGGTCAACAGTCACAGTTGACCTTGGTCAATGTGTGAACAGTGCTAGTGGGTCCTACTTGTCATGGACACTGTGTCTATTAAGTCGATTAATTAAAGATAACCAACAGGGTGGTCCATATGT
The DNA here is from genome assembly GCF_002162155.2 of Triticum dicoccoides. NCBI lineage: Eukaryota > Viridiplantae > Streptophyta > Magnoliopsida > Poales > Poaceae > Triticum > Triticum dicoccoides. The sequence goes on from NC_041380.1 coordinate 77,109,104, forward strand.
CATTTTATATTAAAGTAAATTAGCACTAATTTAACACTAACTAATCTAGTCCTAATTAAATAAGGGGCCGGCCGTACTGGACAATGGCCCAGCCGGCCACACACGCAACACACACACCACACACAGCACGCAACACACAAATCTGTTTTCTGTTAACAAAAGATAGCATTTTGTGATTTTCGTAGGATTTATTCCATGCATCAAATGGATTTGGTCCAGTGGGGTAAAATGGAGTTTGTCACACATACTACCTTCCCATATTTTTCAAGTCCTGTTAATGATTGTTTAACCGCAGATTAGGGACTGTAGAGGGGATTAATCAATGTAAAAACTAAAAAGCTAGCTAGCTAGCTAGCTAGCTAGCAGGAGTACAGGCAAGCAGCGATAGGGAGGCAGTAGCAGAGAGCAGAGGCGTAGCGGCAGCGGCAGGATGCAGTAGCAGCGGGAACGCGCGGGGACGGCAGCGGCTAGCATCAGTAGAAGTGCAGCAGCAGAGGCACGGCCACGCGCAGGCGGACGCGTGCCTGGGCGCGGCCAGCAAGCGGCGCCCATGGCCGGACGCGACCAGGGGCGCGCGGGCACGACAGCGACCTCAGCGACGGCCCGAGCTCGGTAGGGCGTGGCTATGGCGCAGGAGCTCGAGATCGAGTGAGTTGGCGAGCTAGGAGGGAGCTACAGGCGTGCGGGAGGCCAGTTAGTGTACGCACGCGACCAGAGGTTCGTCGGAACCTCGCCGGCGACGAGTCCGAGCGGCAGTGGGTTCGGCAACGGTGGTGGCCGCATCTAGAGGTCGAAATCGATGCCGAAAATAGAGGGGATGGACACGGAGCTTACGTAGGGAGCGCAAGGGGTCCCGTCGATGGTTTAGTAGCAGTAGAGGTGGCCGGCGTCGGCGACGGCAGCGGCGACCGAGACGGATGGAGGTTGAGGACGGGGAAGCAGCGGGCGTCCCGGTGGCTTCCAGCTCGATCTCGCCCATGTAGTCGAAGTAGGCGAGGTCGGGGAGGCCGGAGGCGGACTGGAGTCGCGGCGACGACGGCGGACACCGGCGATGTACGCGGTGGGGACGGCCTCGATGGCGAGCGTACGGGGCGGCCCCGCTCGAATCGAGGCTTGCAGTCGATGAGGAAGAGGACGGTGGTGCTCCTGGACTAAGCTCGGCGACGAGGGATGGCCGGTGGCCACGGGATCGATGACGACGCGGCGATGGAGGAGCTCGGGTGGGTGCGGGGCGAGAGTGACGGCGCGTGGGAGGGAAAAAGGAGGCTAGAGTTTGGGGGAGAGGAAGAGGCGGCCGGGGGTTGCTCTTATCCGCCGGGGGAAACGACGGGGAGGTGTGGGATGGCTGCCACGGCGTCATCGGTGGCCATGGCGCCGGTGGATCGTTGCCACGATTCCCCTGTGTGAACAGAGAAGGGAGACGAGGGCGAGTTGGGTTGGGCTGGACCTGTTTTAGCTAAATGGGCCAAGGGTCCGGTAGGTTTAGGTCTCCCTTTTTTAAAATTATTTTCCTTTTCTGCTTTTCCTTTCTGTTTTGTAAATAGTTGGAGCACAAAATGAATATTGTGAAGAATGAAACTTGGCACATAATTCATGCACCAAATTGTGGTGTTGCACAAAAAGTTATAGATCCAACGGAATTGTTCAAGCATTTTTGGAAATTGAAAAAGCCAATAAATATGTCGTTGGCCACTTTATATTTTCCTAGAGATTAAAGGGAGAGCCAAATGATGTTGGTCACCACATGATAATTAGCTAGTGAATATTTGCAACCCAACGGACATTTTTGTTTTGACATTTGAAAGCTTTATTTGTTTGACTTTATTTTAAAATCTTGAATTTGGACCGGATTCGAACCAACGCGAGTTTAACAACAGTAATCATGGTACGTGACATCATTAGCAGATTATTACTGTAGCTTAATTATCCGGGCGTCACAAATGGAGACTATGATTCCCCCACAAGTCGGGATGAGACTCCGGACGAAAAAAAAAAGAGGCCATAAAAAAAAGAGAAAATGCCCCTAAAAAGAGAAAAAAATGAGACAAAAAAACAAAAGGGACAATGTTACTATCCTTTTACCACACTTGTGCTTCAAAGTAGCACCATGATCTTCATAGTAGAGAGTCTCTTATGTTATCATTTTCATATACTAGTGGGATCTTTCATTGTAGAACTTGGCTTGTATATTCCAATGATGGGCTTCCTCAAATTACCCTAGGTCTTCATGAGCAAGCAAGTTGGATGCACACCCACTTAGTTTCTTTTTGAGCTTTCATATAATTATAGCTCTAGTGCATCCGTTGCATGGCAATCCCTACTCACTCACATTGATATTTATTGATGGGCATCTCCATAGCCCGTTGATACGCCTAGTTGATGTGAGACTATCTTCTTCCTTTTTGTCTTCTCCACAACCACCACTCTATTCCACCTATAGTGCTATATCCATGGCTCACGCTCATGTATCGTGTGAAGATTGAAAAAGTTTTGAGAATGTCAAAAGTATGAAACAATTGCTTGGCTTGTCATCGGGGTTGTGCATGATTTAAATATCTTGTATGGTGAAGATAAAGCATAGCCAGACTATATGATTTTGTAGGAATAACTTTCTTTAACCATGTTATTTTGAGAAGACATGATTGCTTTGTTACTATGCTTGAAGTATTATTATTTTTATGTCAATATGAACTTTTGTCTTGAATTTTTCGGATCTGAATATTCATACCACAGTTAAGAAGAATTAGACTAAAATTGTGCCAAGTAGCACTCCGCATCAAAAATTCTGTTTTTATCATTTACCTACTCGAGGACGAGCAGGAATTAAGCTTGGGGATGCTTGATACGTCTCCAATGTATCTATAATTTTTGATTGCTCCATGCTATATTATCTACTATTTTGGACATTATTAGGCTTTATTATCTACTTTTATATTATTTTTGAGACTAACCTATTAACCGCAGGCCCAACCCAGAATTGTTGTTTTTTGCCTGTTTTAGGGTTTCGAACAAAAGGAATATCAAACGGAGTCCAAACGGAATGAAACCTTCGGGAACAAGATTTTCTCACCGAATACAACTCAGGAGACTTGGACCCTACGTCAACGCACGTAACAGGAGGCCACGAGGTAGGGGCGTGCCCTACCCTACCAGGTGCGCCCCCACCCTCGTGGGCCCCCTGTTGCTCCACCGACATACTTCTTCCTCCTATATATACCCACGTACCCCCAAACGATCAGATACAGAGCCAAAACCCGAATTCCACCGCCGTAACTTTCTGTATCCACAAGTTCCCATTTTGGGGCCTGTTCCGGAGCTCCGCCGGAGGGGGCATCGATCACGGAGGGCTTCTACATCAACACCATAGCCTCTCCGATGAAGTGTGAGTAGTTTACTTCAGACCTACGGGTCCATAGTTAGTAGCTAGATGGCTTCTTCTCTCTTTTTGGATCTCAATACAATGTTCTCCCCCTCTCTTGTGGAGATCTATTCGATGTAATCTTCTTTTTGCGGTCTGTTTGTTGAGACCGATGAATTGTGGGTTTATGATCAAGTCTATCTATGAATAATAGTTGAATCTTCTCTGAATTCTTTTATGTATGATTGGTTATCTTTGCAAGTCTCTTCGAATTATCAGTTTGGTTTGGCCTACTAGATTGATCTTTCTTGCAATGGGAGAAGTGCTTAGCTTTGGGTTCAATCTTGCGGTGTCCTTTCCCAGTGACAGTAAGGGCAGCAAGGCACGTATTGTATTGTTGCCATCGAGGATAACAAGATGGGGTTTTCTTCATATTGCATGAGTCTATCCATGTACATCATGTCATCTTGCTTAAGGCGTTACTCTATTTTAACTTAATACTCTAGATGCATGCTGGATAGCGGTCGATGAGTGGAGTAATAGTAGTAGATGCAGGCAGGAGTTGGTCTACTTGTCTCGGACGTGATGCCTATATACATGATCATACCTAGATATTCTCATAACTATGCTCAATTCTGACAATTGCTCAACAGTAATTTGTTCACCCACCGTACAATACTTATGCTCTCGAGAGAAGCCACTAGTGAAACCTATGGCCCCCGAGTCTATCTTTATCATATCAATCTCCTACTACTTAGTAATTTACTTTGCTATTTACTTTGCCTTTATTTTACTTTGCATCTTTATCATAAAAATACCAAAAATATTATCTTATCATATCTATCAGATCTCACTCTCGTAAGTGGCCCTATAGGGATTGACAACCCCTATTTGCGTTGGTTGCGAGGATTTATTTGTTTTGTGTAGGTGCGAAGGACTCGCGCGTAGCCTCCTACTGGATTGATACCTTGGTTCTCAAAAACTGAGGGAAATACTTACGCTACTTTGCTGCATCATCCCTTCCTCTTCGGGGAAAACCAAAGCAGTGCTAAAAGAGGTAGCAGGGCGCGCGCTAGCCCCTGGGCGCGCCCCCTACCTCGTGGCCGCCTCGTGGACCCCCCCTGACTTGTTCCCGACGCCAACGCCTCTTATATAACCCCAAGCTTCCAGAAAGAAACCTAGATCGGGAGTTCCGCCACCGCAAGCCTCTATAGCCACCAAAAACCAATCGGGGCCCTGTTCTGGCACCCTGCCGGAGGGGAGATCCATCACCGGTGGCCATCTTCATCATCCCGGTGCTCTCCATGATGAGGAGTGAGTAGTTCACCCTCGGGTTGAGGGTATGTACCAGTAGATATGTGTTTGAATCTCTCTCTCTCTCTCGTGTTCTTGATTCGACACGATCTTGATGTATCACGAGCTTTGCTATTATAGTTGGATCTTATTATGTATCTCCTCCTCTACTCTCTTGTAATGGATTTAGTTTTCCCTTTGAAGTTATCTTATAGGATTGATTCTTTAAGGATTTGAGAACACTTGATATATGTCTTGCATGAGCTTATCTGTGGTGACAATGGCATATTCATGTGATCCACTTGATGTATGTTTTGGTGATCAACTTGCGAGTTTCATGACCTTGTGAACTTATGTAACACCCCGGATGTAACTTTCCCTATTCGTACTCCAACTCTTGCCGTTTCCGGCGTTAAGTTATTTTATTTTCTCGGGTTCGGGTCTTTGTCCCCATGTGTTGTTGTCGTTTTCATGCATCTCATATCATGTCATCATGTGCATTGTATTTGCATACGCGTTCGTCTCATGCATTCGAGCATTTTCCCCGTTGTCCGTTTTGCATTCTGGCGCTTCGTTCTCCTCCGGTGGTCATTTCTACCTTTCTTTCGTGTGTGGGGATTAAACATTTCCGGATTGGACCGAGACTTGACAAGCGGCCTTGGTTTACTACCGGTAGACCGCCTGTCAAGTTTCGTACCATTTGGACTTCGTTTGATACTCCAACGGTTAACCGAGGGACCGAGAAGGCCTCGTGTGTGTTGCAGCCCAACACCCCTTCAATTTGGCCCAAAACCCACCTAAACCCTCTCCATCATCTAGAGCGTTCGATCATGATCACGTGGCCAAAAACCGCACCTCATTTGGACTCTCCTAGCTCCTCCTATGCTTATTTAAAGATCCCCGAAAATCTCC
>NC_041380.1:77115400-77117887 GCF_002162155.2 Triticum dicoccoides
GGCCCGGTCGCCGCCGCCAACCGCCCGAGGGGCGCCGCCCTCGTTGCGCCGCCCGGCCCCCGCCGCCCGAGCGCGCCGCCTCCTCCTCCGAGCCACCGCCGCCGAAGCAAGCCGGCCCCGCCGCCGACGACCGCCGCCGCGGCCCCGCCGCGCCCGCGCCTTCCCGCCGCCGACAACCGCCGCCGCGGCCCTACCGCACCGCTCCCCGCCGTCCCGCGGCCAGATCCGGGCCGCCGGTGAGCTCCCGTCGCCGCCCTGCCCTTCTCCGGCGAAGATTCCGGTGGACCTCGGTTTCCGTGCACTGGATCCAGATCTGAAAATATCTCCTCAGGTTGACTTTTTCTCTCGAAACCCTAATCCATATGCTCATGTTCATAGCCTCGTAACTTTGCATCCGTAGCTCCGATTCATGCATATAGCATATCAAAATGTTCATCTCAGAGAGTACATCATTTCATTCCATTGCATCATTTTCATTTGAGTTTATCTTGATGCCCGAAATGTTGTTTGAATAAGGCTACTTGAGATAATTGTCAGATCTACTACTCCATTTAGCTTTTTGTCATTTTTGCCATGATTATTGTGTGCATGATATGCCCTGATGCTCTACATATGTCTTTTTAAGGGTTTGCCATCTTTCCAGAGGTGCAACCCATGTAATTTTGTGATGTGTGTGGTGACTTGCACAAGCTTGCAAAGTGGTGCACTTGTTAATTCTGTTTTCAGGGACTTAGCATTTCCACAAAGTCTTTGAGCTGTTTATTTCATATGGCCATATGTTCATGTTGTTTCCCAGTGATCCGTGCCTCTTTTGAGGATGATCAGTAAGGATGTTTTGTTAATATTGTAGTGCTCTATCCATCCATGTCTTTGTTTGCAATTATGGAGCACCCTAGCTTGAGTCAATCGAGCTCTACTTTTGCTACTTTGTGAATCTGGGCAGATTGTCAACTTGTTTGCAATTTTGCTGATGTTGTTGTAGTTGATCCGTGCATGCTATGTTATTGTTCTTGCCATGTCTAGCTTGCATTTTGTGTGTTCTTGATAGATGTATGCTTAGCTTGTCATGACTTGTTCCGTAGTGAGTGCATCGAGCTCGTAAACATGCCTACTTGAGTTGTGTTTCAGCATGTGCCAGTTTTTCACCAAGTCTGAAAACTGATTATGTTTTTGCCATGTTCACATGCTTGCAATTGTATTTTCTGATCCCTTTTGGCTCAAGGTCACTAAGGGACTTTTGTTAAGCTCTTTGAGTAGCTCCATGCCATGCTTTACTTTGCCATGTTGAGGTCCTGTAGCATATAGTTTTGTTGCTCCGAAGAGTGCTATCTGATCTGAAATTCCAGACAAGTGTTAATTTCACAAAGTCTGAGATCTGTTTACCATATGCATTTTTGCCATGCTTGTTTGAACCTGTTAATGGGTGAATTGGCGGTAGCTCAGTGCTAGACTTTTGTTAAGCATCTTGAATGCATCTCTAACATGTATTTTGTTGTCATGTTTGGGTGCTGTAGCATGTTCATCTCATTGCAATTAGATGGCTACTTGCTGTAAATCGCAGACCGGTGTCATATTTGAATCGCTTGCCATTTCCAAACCGTAACTCCGATCCCGACGTTATTTATATCGTTTTCAAGCGATTTCATCTCATCTTTCCAGTGGCACACTTGGATCTCCAAGTTGAGGCCAGGTTCTTGCATTTACTGTCATATCTTGCATATGCATCCCGCATCGCATCCCGCATAGCATACCATCATTGCTTCATATTGTTTGTTCCTTGCACATGGTTGATTGTGTCCTTGTTGCTTGTTTGTCTTGTTTGGGTAGAGCCGGGGGGCGAGTTCGCTAACGAGGAGCCCGTTGAGTTTGCTTTCGAGGATCCAGTCAACTCTGACAACTATGCAGGCAAGATGGTCTTACCCTCGAAATCACTACTATCTTTGCTATGCTAGATTGCTCGCTCTTTGCTATGCCAATGCCACGATGCCTACCACTTGCTTTCAAGCCTCCCAAATTGCCATGTAAAACCTCTAACCCACCATGTCCTAGCAAACTGATAGAGGCGGGATGTCCCGATCTTTCGATGAGATGATAACTATCGATTTGGTGGAGACGACTTTGACGATCCGACTACAAACGTGCAACGACGTTGTGCCTTAGCAATCGCTAAACCAACTCCGAGAGGTTATTGACCACGCCGGAGCACGATCAACCTGACCACGAAGGTCTATCCCTGCAAGCAATCGAAGAACAAGCAAGAATATGATAAAAGCAATCTGAATATCGCGAATATGTATGAAGTATTGATAATGGTGGGGATCCGAAAAGTGGTCTTGGTCTGGTCGTTGGACACAAACGAAGCACACGAAGTTGCAATGGCTAACTTTTAACTAAACAAATCCCAAGGAAAAGCTACTAGATGGATCTACTTATATAGGAGCAAGGGGTGGCGGCCAAGGAGGTGGGAGGACGTCCCAAGGCAGCCTA
>NC_041380.1:77122687-77142426 GCF_002162155.2 Triticum dicoccoides
AAACTTGAGGGTTGGTTTTACTCGTAGCTAGTCTCATCTGAGGGTTGATTGATTGTATTTCTTTGTTGCAATCCGTGCTAAATTCTCCTCATGCTTATAGTCAAAATAAAGCGTTTACTAAACATATCTTTGATGCCTTGATGCAATCTTCTGAAGAAAAACTTGAATTGGAAGTTTCTATCCCTAGAAAACTTTATGATAAGTGGGAACCAACTATTAAAATTAAAATTAAAGATCATGAATGCTATGCTTTATGTGATTTGGGTGCTAGTGTTTTCACGATTCCAAAGACTTTGTGTGATTTGTTAGGTTTCCGTGATTTTGATGATTGCTCTCTAAACTTGCACCTTGCGGATTCCACTATTAAGAAACCTATGGGAAGAATTAATGATTTTCTTATTGTTGCAAATAGAAATTATGTGCCCGTATATTTTATCATTCTTGACATATATTGCAATCCTTCATGTCCTATTATTCTTGGTAGACCTTTCCTTAGAACAATTGGTGCAATTATTGATATGAAGGAAGGAAATATTAGATTCCAATTCCCATTAAGGAAAGGCATGGAACACTTTCCTAGAAAGAAAATTAAATTACCTTATTAATCTATTATGAGAGCCACTTATGGATTGCCTACCAAAGATGGCAATACCTAAATCTATTCTTGCTTGTTATGCCTAGCTAGGGGCGTTAAACGATAGCGCTTGTTGGGAGGCAACCCAATTTTATTGTTATTCCTTGATTTTTGCTCCTGTTTAGTAATAAATAAATTATCTAGACTCTGTTTTGGTTGTGTTGTTTGTGTTTAATTAGTGTTTGTGCCAAGTAGAACCGTTGGGAAGACTTGGGTAAAGTCTTGTTGAACTTGCTGTAAAAAACAGAAACTTTAGCGCTCACGAGAACTGCTGTCATTTTTATTTGGAAAGTTATATTTAGTTAATTCTTTTTTCAGATGATTAATAGATAAATTCCTCAAGTCCAGCAATTTATTTTAGAATTTTTGGGGTTCCATATGTTGCGCTAGCTACAGATTACTACAGACTGTTCTGTTTTTGACAGATTCTGTTTTTCGTGTGTTGTTTACTTATTTTGATGAATCTATGGCTAGTAAATTAGTTTATAAACCATAGAGAAGTTGGAATACAGTAGGTATAACACCCATATAAATAAATAATGAGTTCATTACAGTACCTTGAAGTGATCTTTTATTCTCTTTCGCTAACGGAGCTCACGAGATTTTCTACTTTAAGTTTTGTGTTGTGAAGTTTTCAAGTTTTGGGTAAAGATTTGATGGATTATGGAACAAGGAGTGGGAAGATCCTAAGCTTGGGGATGCCCATGGCACCCCCAAGATAATCTAAGGACACCTAAAAGCCAAAGCTTGAGGATGCCCCGGAAGGCATCCCCTCTTTCGTCTACTTCTATCGGTAACTTTACTTGGAGCTATATTTTTATTTACCACATGATATTTGTTTTGCTTGGAGCGTCTTTAATGATTTGATTCTTTGCTTGTTAGTTTACCACAATCATACTTGCTGTACACACCTTTTGAGAGAGCCATATATGATTTGGAATTTGTTAGAATACTCTATGTGCTTCGCTTATATCTTTTGAGTTATATAATTTTGCTTTAGTGCTTCACTTATATCTTTTAGAGCACGGTGGTGGATTTGTTTTATATAAACTATTGATCTCTCATGCTTCACTTAGATTATTTTGAGAGTCTTAATAGCATGGTAATTTGCTTAAAATCCTAATATGCTTGGTATGCAAGATTAATAATAAAACTCTTTTATGAGTGTGTTGAATACTATGATAAGTTTGATACTTGATAATTGTTTTGAGATATGGAGATGATGATATTAAAGTCATGCTAGTTGAGTAGTTGTGAATTTGAGAAATACTTGTGTTGAAGCTTGTGATTCCCGTAGCATTTACGTGTGGTGAACCGTTATGTGATGAAGTCGGAGCATGATTTATTTATTGATTGTCTTCCTTACGAGTGGCGGTCGGGGACGAGCGATGGTCTTTTCCTACCAATCTACCCCCCTAGGAGCATGCGCGTAATACTTTGCTTTGATAACTTGTAGATTTTTACAATAAGTATATGAGTTCTTTATGACTAATGTTGAGTCCATGGATTATACGCACTCTCACCCTTCCACCTTTGCTAGCCTCTCTAATACCGCGCACCTTTTCGCCGGTATCATACACCCACCATATACCTTCCTCAAAACAGCCACCATACCTACCTATTATGGCATTTCCATAGCCATTCCGAGATATATTGCCATGCAACTTTCCACCATTCCGTTTATGACACACTCCATCATTGTCATATTGCTTAGCATGATCATGTAGTTGACATAGTATTTGTGGCAAAGCCACCATTCATAATCCTTTCATACATGTCACTCATGCATCATTGCATATCCCGATACACTGCCGGAGGCATTCATATATAGTCATATTTTGTTCTAAGTATCGAGTTGTAATTGTTGAGTTGTAAAAAAAGTGTGATGATCATCATTACTAGAGCATTGTCCCAGTGAGGAAAGGATGATGGTGTGACGCCCTCGATTCAATCATACACTAATCATACATGCAAATGTGTACGATCAAGATCAAGGACTCACGGGAAGATATCACAACACAACTCTAGACACAAAGTAAAAATAATACAAGCTTTATATTACAAGCCAGGGGCCTCGAGGGCTCGAATACATAAACTCGAATACACACGAGTCAGCGGAAGCAACAATTGTTGGAAATATGCCCTAGAGGCAATAATAAAAGCAATATTATTCTATTTCCTTGTTCATGATAATTGTCTTTATTTATGGTATAATTGTGTTATCCGGAAATCGTAATACATGTGTGAATAATAGACACCAACATGTCCCTAGTAACCTCTAGTTGACTAGCTCGTTGATCAACAGATAGTCATGGTTTCCTGACTATGGACATTGGATGTCATTGATAACGAGATCACATCATTAGGAGAATGATGTGATGGACAAGACCCAATCCTAAACATAGCATAAGATCGTATAGTTCGTTTGCTAGAGTTTTCCAATGTGAAAGTATCTTTTCCTTAGACCATGAGATTGTGTAACTCCCGGATACCGTAGGAGTGCTTTGGGTGTGCCAAACGTCACAACGTAACTGGGTGACTATAAAGGTATACTACGGGTATCTCCGAAACTGTCTGTTGGGTTGACATGGATCAAGACTGGGATTTGTCACTCCGTATGACGGAGAGGTATCACTGGGCCCACTCGGTAATGCAATATCATAATGAGCTCAGAGTGACCAAGTGTCTGGTCACGGGATCATGCATTACGGTACGAGTAAAGTGACTTGCCGGTAACGAGATTGAACGAGGTATTGGGATACCGACGATCGAATCTCGGGCAAGTAACATATCGATTGACAAAGGGAATTGTATACGGGGTTGCTTGAATCCTCAACATCGTGGTTCATCCGATGAGATCATTGAGGAGCATGTGGGGGCCAACATGGGTATCCAGATCCCGCTGTTGGTTATTGACCGGAGAGCGATCACGGTCATGTCTACATGTCTCGTGAACCCGTAGGGTCTACACACTTAAGGTTCGGTAACGCTAGGATTGTAGGGATATGTATATACAGTAACCCGAATGTTGTTCGGAGTCCCGGATGAGATCCCGGACGTCACGAGGAGTTCCGGAATGGTCCGGAGGTAAAGATTTATATATGGGAAGTCCTGTTTCGGCCATCGGGACAAGTTTCGGGGTCATCGGTATTGTACCGGGACCACCGGAAGGGTCCCGGGGGTCCACCGGGTGGGGCCACCTGTCCCGGGGGGCCACATGGGCTGTAGGGGGTGCGCCTTGGCCTACATGGGCCAAGGGCACCAGCCCCAAGAGGCCCATGCGTCTAGGGTTTCAAGGAGGAAGAGTCTAGGAGGGGAAGGCACCTCCTAGGTGCCTTGGGGAGGAAGGATTCCTCCCCCTTGGCCGCACCCCCTAGGAGATTGGATCTCCTAGGACCGGCGCCCCCCCTTGGCCCTCCTATATATAGTGGGGGAAGGAGGGCTTTTGATCCACGCCTTTTGGTTGCCTCCTTCTCCCTCTCCAACACCTTCTCCTCCTCCATAGCGCTTGGCGAAGCCCTGACGGAGTACTGCAGCTCCATCACCACCACGCCGTCGTGTTGCTGCTGGAGCCATCTTCCTCAACCTCTTCTTCCCTCTTGCTGGATCAAGAAGGAGACGTTACACTGACCGTACGTGTGTTGAACGCGGAGGTGCCGTTCGTTCGGTGCTAGGATCTCCGGTGATTTGGATCACGTCGTGTTCGACTACCTCATCCCCGTTCTTTGAACGCTTCCGCTCGCGATCTACAAAGGTATGTAGATGCATCCGATCACTCGTTGCTAGATGAACTCCTAGATGGATCTTGGTGAAACCATAGGAAATTTTTGTTTTTCTGCTACGTTCCCCAACAGTGGCATCATGAGCTAGGTCTATGCGTAGTTCTTCTTGCGCGAGTAGAACACAATTTGTTGTGGGCGTAGATGTTGTCAACTTTCTTGCCGCTACTAGTCTTATCTTGCTTCAACGGTATTGTGGGATGAAGCGGCCCGAACCAACCTTACATGTACGCTTACGTGAGACCGGTTCCACCGACTAACATGCACAAGTTGCATAAGGTGGCTGGCGGGTGTCTGTCTCTCCTACTTTAGTTGGAGCGGATTCGATGAAAAGGGTCCTTATGAAGGGTAAATAGAAGTTGACAAATCACGTTGTGGTTTTCACGTAGGTAAAACGTTCTTGCTAGAACCATACTTCAGCCACGTAAAACTTGCAACAACAATTAGAGGACGTCTAACTTGTTTTTGCAGCAAGTGCTTTGTGATATGATATGGCCAAAGTTGTGATGAATGATGAATGATCTATATGTGATGTATGAGATGTTCATGATATTGTAACAGGAATCACGACTTGCATGTCGATGAGTATGACAACCGGCAGGAGCCATAGGAGTTGTCTTTATTTTTTGTATGACCTGCGTGTCATTGAGAAACGCCATGTAAATTACTTTACTTTATTGCTAAATGCGTTAGCCATAGTAGTAGAAGTAATAGTTGGCGAGCAACTTCATGGAGACACAATGATGGAGATCATGATGATGGAGATCATGGTGTCATGCCGGTGACAAGATGATCATGGAGCCCCAAGATGGAGATCAAAGGAGCTATGTGATATTGGCCATATCATGTCACTATTATTATTTGATTGCATTTGATGTTTATCATGTTTTGCATCTTGTTTACTTAGAACGACGGTAGTAAATAAGATGATCCCTCATAATAATTTCAAGAAAGTGTTCCCCCCTAACTGTGCACCGTTGCGACAGTTCGTTGTTTCAATGCACCACGTGATGATCGGGTGTTTGATTCAAAACTTTCACATACAACGGGTGTAAGACAGATTTACACATGCAAACACTTAGGTTGACTTGACGAGCCTAGCATGTGTATAGACATGGCCTCGGAACACAGAAGACCGAAAGGTCGAGCATGAGTCGTATAGAAGATACGATCAACATGAAGATGTTCACCGATGTTGACTAGTCCGTCTCACGTGATGATCGGACACGGCCTAGTTGACTCGGATCATGTTATACTTAGATGACTAGAAGAGGGATGTCTATCTAAGTGGGAGTTCATTGAATAATTTGATTAGATGAACTTAATTATCATGAACTTAGTCTAAAATCTTTACAATATGTCTTGTAGATCAAATGGCCAACGTAGTCCTCAACTTCAACGCGTTCCTAGAGAAAACCAAGCTGAAAGACGATGGCAGCAACTATACGGACTGGGTCCGGAACCTGAGGATCATCCTCATAGCTGCCAAGAAAGATTATGTCCTACAAGCACCGCTGGGTGACGCACCTGTTCTCCCTGCAGAACAAGACGTTATGAACGCTTGGCAGGCACGTACCGATGACTACTCCCTCGTTCAGTGCGGCATGCTTTACAGCCTAGAGCCGGGGCTCCAAAAGCGTTTTGAGAGACATGGAGCATATGAGATGTTCGAAGAGCTGAAAATGGTTTTCCAAGCTCATGCCCGGGTCGAGAGATATGAAGTCTCCGACAAATTCTTCAGATGTAAGATGGAGGAAAATAGTTCTGTCAGTGAGCACATACTCACTATGTCTGGGTTACATAACCGCTTGACTCAGCTGGGAGTTAATCTCCCGGATGATGCGGTCATTGACAGAATCCTCCAGTCGCTTCCACCGAGCTACAAGAGCTTTGTGATGAACTTCAATATGAAGGGGATGGAAAAGACCATTCCTGAAGTATTTGCTATGCTGAAATCAGCAGAGGTAGAAGTCAAGAAGGAACATCAAGTGTTGATGGTCAATAAAACCACTAAGTTCAAGAAGGGCAAAGGTAAAAAGAACTTTAAGAAGGACGACAAGGGAGTTGTCGCGCCCGGCAAGCAAGCTGCCGGGAAGAAGCCAAAGAATGGACCCAAGCCCGAGACTGAGTGCTTTTATTGCAAGGGAAGTGGTCACTGGAAGCGGAACTGCCCCAAATACTTAGCGGACAAGAAGGCCGGCAAAACAAAAGGTATATATGATATACATGTAATTGATGTGTACCTTACTAGTACCCGTAGTAGCTCCTGGGTATTTGATACCGGTGCAGTTGCTCACATTTGTAACTCAAAGCAGTGGTTGCGGAATAAGCGGAGACTGGCAAAGGACGAGGTGACGATGCGCGTCGGGAATGGTTCCAAGGTCAATGTGATCGCCGTCGGCACGCTACCTCTACATTTACCTTCGGGATTAGTTTTAAACCTTAATAATTGTTATTTAGTGCCAGCTTTGAGCATGAACATTGTATCGGGATCTCGTTTAATTCGAGATGGCTACTCATTTAAATCCGAGAATAATGGTTGTTCTATTTATATGAGAGATATGTTTTATGGTCATGCTCCTATGGTGAATGGTTTATTCTTAATGAATCTCGAGCGTAATGCTACACATATTCATAGTGTGAGTACCAAAAGATGTAAGGTTGATAATGATAGTCCTACATACTTGTGGCACTGCCGCCTTGGTCACATAGGTGTCAAACGCATGAAGAAGCTCCATGCAGATGGACTTTTAGAGTCTCTTGATTATGAATCATTTGACACATGCGAACCATGCCTCATGGGTAAAATGACCAAGACTCTGTTCTCAGGAACAATGGAGTGAGCAACCAACTTATTGGAAATCATACATACTGATGTGTGCGGTCCAATGAGTGTTGAGGCTCGCGGTGGCTATCGTTATGTTCTCACCCTCACTGATGACTTGAGTAGATATGGGTATATCTACTTAATGAAACACAAGTCTGAAACCTTTGAAAAGTTCAAGGAATTTCAGAGTGAGGTTGAGAATCAACGTGACAGGAAAATCAAGTTTCTACGATCAGATCGTGGAGGAGAATACTTGAGTCACGAATTTGGCACACACTTAAGAAAATGTGGAATAGTTTCACAACTCACGCCGCCTGGAACACCTCAGCGTAATGGTGTGTCCGAACGTCGTAATCGCACTCTATTAGATATGGTACGATCTATGATGTCTCTTACCGATTTACCGCTATCTTTTTGGGGCTATGCTTTAGAGACTGCCGCATTCACTTTAAATAGGGCTCCGTCGAAATCCGTTGAGACAACACCGTTTGAATTATGGTTTGGGAAGAAACCTAAGCTGTCGTTTCTAAAAGTTTGAGGATGCGATGCTTATGGCAAGAAACTTCAACCTGAAAAGCTTAAACCCAAGTCGGAAAAATGCGTCTTCATAGGATACCCTAAAGAAACTACTGGCTATACCTTCTACCTCAGATCCGAAGGCAAGATCTTTGTTGCCAAGAATGGATTCTTTCTAGAGAAAGAGTTTCTCTCGAAAGAAGTAAGTGGGAGGAAAGTAGACCTTGATGAAGTATTACCTCTTGAACCGGAAAATGGCGCAACTCAAGAAAATGTTCCTGAGGTGCCTGCACCGACAAGAGAGGAAGTTAATGATGATGATCAAGATACTTCTGATCAAGCTCCTACTGAAATTCGAAGGTCCACAAGGACACGTTCTGCACCAGAGTGGTACGGCAACCCTGTCTTGGAAATCATGTTGTTAGACAACAGTGAACCTTCGAACTATGAAGAAGCGATGGCGGGCCCAGATTCCGACAAATGGCTAGAAGCCATGAAATCCGAGATAGGATCCATGTATGAAAACGAAGTATGGACTTTGACTGACTTGCCCGTTGAACGGCGAGCCATAGAAAATAAATGGATCTTTAAGAAGAAGACAGACGCGGATGGTAATGTGACCATCTATAAAGCTCGGCTTGTCGGTAAGGGTTATCGACAAGTTCAAGGGGTTGACTATGATGAGACTTTCTCACCGGTAGCGAAGCTGAAGGCCGTCCGAATCATGTTAGCAATTGCCGCATTCTACGATTATGAGATATGGCAAATGGACGTCAAAACAGCATTCCTTAATGGTTTCCTTAAGGAAGAATTGTATATGATGCAGCCGGAAGGTTTTGTCGATCCTAAGAATGCTGACAAGGTGTGCAAGCTCCAACGCTCGATTTATGGGCTGGTGCAAGCATCTCGGAGTTGGAACATTCGCTTTGATGAGATGATCAAAGCGTTTGGGTTTACGCAGACTTATGGAGAAGCCTGCGTTTACAAGAAAGTGAGTGGGAGCTCTGTAGCATTTCTCATATTATATGTAGATGACATACTTTTGATGGGAAATGATATAGAACTCTTGGACAACATTAAGGCCTACTTGAATAAAAGTTTTTCAATGAAGGACCTTGGAGAAGCTGCTTATATATTAGGCATCAAGATCTACAGAGATAGATCAAGATGCCTCATAGGTCTTTCACAAAGCACATACCTTGATAAGATATTGAAGAAGTTCAATATGGATCAATCTAAGAAGGGGTTCTTGCCTGTGTTACAAGGTATGAAATTGAGCTCAGCTCAATGTCCGACCACGACAGAAGATATAGAAGAGATGAGTGTCATCCCCTATGCCTCAGCCATAGGTTCTATTATGTATGCCATGTTGTGTACCAGACCTGATGTAAACCTTGCCGTAAGTTTGGTAGCAAGGTACCAAAGTAATCCCGGCAAGGAACACTGGACAGCGGGCAAGAATATCCTGAAGTACCTGAAAAGGACTAAGGAAATGTTTCTCGTTTATGGAGGTGACGAAGAGCTCGTCGTAAAGGGTTACGTCGACGCTAGCTTCGACACAGATCCGGATGACTCTAAGTCACAAACCGGATACGTGTATATTTTGAATGGTGGGGCAGTAAGCTGGTGCAGTTGCAAGCAGAGCGTCGTGGCGGGATCTACATGTGAAGCGGAGTACATGGCAGCCTCGGAGGAAGCACATGAAGCAATATGGGTGAAGGAGTTCATCACCGACCTAGGAGTCATACCCAATGCGTCGGGGCCAATCAAACTCTTCTGTGACAACACTGGAGCTATTGCACTTGCCAAGGAGCCCAGGTTTCACAAGAAGACCAGGCACATCAAGCGTCGCTTCAACTCCATTCGTGAAAATGTTCAAGATGGAGACATAGAGATTTGTAAAGTACATACGGACCTGAATGTAGCGGATCCGTTGACTAAACCTCTCCCTAGAGCAAAACATGATCAACACCAGAATTCCATGGGTGTTCGATTCATCACAATGTAACTAGATTATTGACTCTAGTGCAAGTGGGAGACTGTTGGAAATATGCCCTAGAGGCAATAATAAAAGCATTATTATTATATTTCCTTGTTCATGATAATTGTCTTTATTCATGCTATAATTGTGTTATCCGGAAATCGTAATACATGTGTGAATAATAGACACCAACATGTCCCTAGTAAGCCTCTAGTTGACTAGCTCGTTGATCAACAGATAGTCATGGTTTCCTGACTATGGACATTGGATGTCATTGATAACGAGATCACATCATTAGGAGAATGATGTGATGGACAAGACCCAATCCTAAACATAGCATAAGATCGTATAGTTCGTTTGCTAGAGTTTTCCAATGTCAAAGTATCTTTTCCTTAGACCATGAGATCGTGTAACTCCCGGATACCGTAGGAGTGCTTTGGGTGTGCCAAACGTCACAACGTAACTGGGTGACTATAAAGGTATACTACGGGTATCTTCGAAAGTGTCTGTTGGGTTGACATGGATCAAGACTGGGATTTGTCACTCCGTATGACGGAGAGGTATCACTGGGCCCACTCGGTAATGCATCATCATAATGAGCTCAGAGTGACCAAGTGTCTGGTCACGGGATCATGCATTACGGTACGAGTAAAGTGACTTGCCGGTAACGAGATTGAACGAGGTATTGGGATACCGACGATCGAATCTCGGGCAAGTAACATATCGATTGACAAAGGGAATTGTATACGGGGTTGCTTGAATCCTCGACATCGTGGTTCATCCGATGAGATCATTGAGGAGCATGTGGGGGACAACATGGGTATCCAGATCCCGTTGTTGGTTATTGACCGAAGAGCGATCACGGTCATGTCTACATGTCTCCCGAACCCGTAGGGTCTACACACTTAAGGTTCAGTAACGCTAGGGTTGTAGGGATATGTATATGCAGTAACCCGAATGTTGTTCGGAGTCCCGGATGAGATCTCGGACGTCACGAGGAGTTCCGTAATGGTCCGGAGGTAAAGATTTATATATGGGAAGTCCTGTTTCGGCCATCGGGACAAGTTTCGGGGTCATCGGTATTGTACCGGGACCACCAGAAGGGTCCCGGGGGTCCACCAGGTGGGGCCACCTGTCCTGGGGGGGCCACATGGGCTGTAGGGGGTGCGCCTTGGCCTACATGGGCCAAGGGCACCAGCCCCAAGAGGCCCATGCGCATAGGGTTTCAAGGAGGAAGAGTCCTAGGAGGGGAAGGCACCTCCTAGGTGCCTTGGGGAGGAAGGATTCCTCCCCCTTGGCCGCACCCCCTAGGAGATTGGATCTCCTAGGGCCGGCGCCCCCCCCCCCCCTTGGCCCTCCTATATATAGTGGGGGGAGGAGGGCTTTTGATCCACGCCTTTTGGTTGCCTCCTTCTCCCTCTCCAACACCTCCTCCTCCTCCATAGCGCTTGGCGAAGCCCTGACGGAGTACTGCAGCTCCATCACCACCACGCCGTCGTGTTGCTGCTGGAGCCATCTTCCTCAACCTCTTCTTCCCTCTTGCTGGATCAAGAAGAAGGAGACGTTACGCTGACCGTACGTGTGTTGAACGCGGAGGTGCCGTCCGTTCGGTGCTAGGATCTCCGGTGATTTGGATCACGTCGTGTTCGACTACCTCATCCCCGTTCTTTGAACGCTTCCGCTCGCGATCTACAAAGGTATGTAGATGCATCCGATCACTCGTTGCTAGATGAACTCCTAGATGGATCTTGGTGAAACCGTAGGAAAATTTTTGTTTTTCTGCTACGTTCCCCAACAACAATATCTGAGTACAGACATAAGTTAGACAAGTTTGCCTTAAGAAGGCTAGCACAAAAGCAACAATGATCGAAAAGGCAAGGCCTCCTGCCTGGGAGCCTCCTAACTACTCCTGGTCATCATCGGTCTCCACGTAGTAGTAGGCATCGGCGGTGGCATCTGGCTCCTGGGTTCCGATATTTGGTTGCATCAACCGGAAAGAAGAAGAAAGGGGGAAAAGGGGGAGCAAAGCAACCGTGAGTACTCATCCAAAGTACTCGCAAGCAAGGATCTACACTACATATGCAACATTATCAAAGGAAGTCTGTATATGTGGACTGGGCTGCAGAAATGCCAGAATAGAGAGAAGGCCTAGTCCTATTGAAGACTAGCATCTTCTGGAAACCACCATCCTGCAGCAACAAGAGGGAGTAGAGTAGCATAAAGTAAAGTAGTAGTAATGTTATCAACCTCGGCCAGAGATCCTTTCTCGACTCCCTGCAAGAAAGCAATCCCAGATCCATACTATCCAGTTATCATCACAATCCATTCCTCATATCCAAGTCTCATCTCAAGTCTCCAGTTCTAGTTGTATCGATCGGGATACAACTCCAAGTGTCCGTTATCATAGGACAGGCTATCGATAGATGTTTTCTTCCCTGCAGGGGTGCACCAACTTACCCACCACGCTCGATTAACTCCGGCCGGACACACTTTCCTGGGTCATGCCCGGCCTCAGCCAAACAATACACCGCAACCCGACCTAGGCTTAATAGAGAGGTCAGCACGCCGGACTAAACCTATGCCCCCAGGGGTCATGGGTCATCTCCCTGGGAACTCCTGCACGTTGCGAACGCGGCCGGTGAGCAGACCTAGCTACCTCCTTCAACAAGGTAGGTGCTTTCCAGTCCAACCCGGCGCGCGCCGCTCAGTCGCTGACGTCTATTAAGCTTTGGCTGATGCATACGACGCAGAACGCCCATACTATGCCCACGTGATGGTTAGTGCTATCAGGCCAGAGGCCCCTCGGATCAAATATCCAAATCGTAGTGGATTAGGAACGCGCGTTAACAAGTAGAGACTCACGAAAGATGTGACCCCGTTGCCCTGTCTCGAGGACTTGCGACAAGGGCTAGGAATGCCCGGCCACGCCTCGTAATTATCTCACGGGCACCTTCCAGGTCCGCCCGACTCCACATCACTCGCAATTAAGCTCGCGCGTGTACCCCTCAGGGTCGACCTGTCTTTCCAAGTAACAGTGGTAAAGTCCAAGTTCTGTGTCTCCAAACATCAAGGGGAAAACCCGAGGAATCACCCCCGATGAATTCCACTAGATGTAATCATCAAGGTGAACGTAAGAGGAATCAACCCCGAGGTTCACACTTGAGGGGTTGCACGACAGAGTCGTATCGGAAGTGGTTAAGGAGAAATCACCCTCGATGACCACGACCGAATGACTACACTACAGGGTTAACATCAGAAGTGCTGAAGAGGTTTCACCCTCGGCACTCGATAGTAACCCAATAGTGTCGAGCAACTAAGGGGAAAGTGATGTGCGGTGTCGGGGCCTGGTCTTCGATCCCGTTGATCGGGTCTTCGATGATGAAGCAGGGGCAACAGGGACAAGGTGGGGGGTCACTGATGGATCACTAACCAACCTATACTAAGCAATTTAGGATAAGCAGGTAAGGTAACAATAAGCAGGTTACAGAAGCAGGCTATCCATGAGAATATGAGCAAACAATAACAGTAGCAAAATCTAATGCAAGCATGAGAGAATGGAATGGACGATATTGGGATGATCAAAAAGTGGGGCTTGCCTGGTTGCTCAGACAAGAATGAGGGGTCGTCGGTGACGTAGTCGATCACAGCGGCATCATCGGCCTCGGGGTCTACCGGAGAGAAGAGGGGGAAGAAACAGTAAATATAAGCAAACAGATGCAACGCTAAGCATGGCATGACGATAAGTAGAATTAGGGTCGATCTAACGTAGTACTACACGTTGCAGACAGAGGGGATAAACATCCAAGGATGAATTCCCGGGGTTAGGCGGATTCCGGACATAGAAAAAGAGGGGGAAAGTTCCATGTTCAACATGCTAGGGTCATGTGACAGATGAACGAGCCACGTATTCGGATTCGTTGGATTTTTTTGAGCAACTTTCATATAGAAAACATTTTCAACCGAGCTATGGTTTAATTTATATGATTTTTCAAAGTTTTATTAATATTCTGAAATTGTTTTAATTATTTATTTCGAATTTAAATAATGTTGATTCTTTTTATACCCTGACCGGGCTAGCCACAGTCAATGACATGTGGGGCCAATCAAAACCCAGCCAACAGGTCAACAGTCAAAGTCGACCTTGGTCGATGTGTGAACAGTGCTAGTGGGTCCTCCTTGTCATGGACACTGTGTCTATTAAGTCAATTAATTAAAGATAACCAACAGGGTGGTCCACATGTCATTTTCTATTAAAGTAAATTAGCACTAATTTAACACTAACTAATCTAGTCCTAATTAAATAAGGGGCCGGCCGTACTGGACAATGGCCCAGCCGGCCACACACGCAACACACACACCACACACAGCACGCAACACACAAATCTGTTTTCTGTTAACAAAGGATAGCATTTTGTGATTTTCGTAGGATTTATTCCATGCATCAAATGGATTTGGTCCAGTGGGGTAAAATGGAGTTTGTCACACATACTACCTTCCCATATTTTTCATGTCCTGTTAACGGTTGTTTAACCGCAGATTAGGGGCTGTAGGTTGGTCCATATTAATCAATGTAAAAACTAAAAAGCTAGCTGGCTAGCTAGCAGGAGGACAGGCAAGCAGCGATAGGGAGGCAGTAGCAGAGAGCAGAGGCGTAGCGGCAGCGGCAGGATGCAGTAGCAGCGGGAACGCGCGGGGACGGCAGCGGCTAGCATCAGTAGAAGTGCAGCAGCAGAGGCACGTCCACGCGCAGGCGGACGCGTGCCTGGGCGCGGCCAGCAAGCGGCGCCCGTGGCCGGACGCGACCAGGGGGGCGCGGGCACGACAGCGACCTCAGCGACGGCCCGAGCTTGGTAGGGTGTGGCTACGGCGCAGGAGCTCGAGATCGAGTGAGTTGGCGAGCTAGGAGGGAGCTACAGGTGTGCGGGAGGCCAGTTAGTGTACGCACGCGACCAGAGGTTCGTCGGAACCTCGCCGGCGACGAGTCCGAGCGGCAGTGGGTTCGGCAACGGTGGTGGCCGCATCTAGAGGTCGAAATCGATGCCGAAAATAGAGGGGATGGACACGGAGCTTACGTAGGGAGCGCAAGGGGTCCCGTCGATGGTTTAGTAGCAGTAGAGGTGGCCGGCGTTGGCGACGGCAGCGGCGACCGAGACGGATGGAGGTTGAGGACGGGGAAGCAGCGGGCGTCCCGGTGGCTTCCAGCTCGATCTCGCCCATGTAGTCGAAGTAGGCGAGGTCGGGGAGGCCGGAGGCGGACTGGAGTCGCGGCGACGACGGCGGACACCGGCGATGTACGCGGTGGGGACGGCCTCGATGGCGAGCGTACGGGGCGGCCCCGCTCGAATCGAGGCTTGCAGTCGATGACGAAGAGGACGGTGGTGCTCCTGGACTAAGCTCGGCGACGAGGGATGGCCGGTGGCCACGGGATCGATGACGACGCGGCGATGGAGGAGCTCGGGTGGGTGTGGGGCGAGAGTGACGGCGCGTGGGAGGGAAAAAGGAGGCTAGGGTTTGGGGGAGAGGAAGAGGGGGCCGGGGGTTGCTCTTATCCGCCGGGGGAAACGACGGGGAGGTGTGGGATGGCTGCCACGGCGTCATCGGTGGCCATGGCGCCGGTGGATCGTTGCCACGATTCCCCTGTGTGAACAGAGAAGGGAGACGAGGGCGAGTTGGGTTGGGCTGGACCTGTTTTAGCTAAATGGGCCAAGGGTCCGGTAGGTTTAGGTCTCTTTTTTTTTAAATTATTTTCCTTTTCTGCTTTTCCATTCTGTTTTGTAAATAGTTGGAGCACAAAATGAATATTGTGAAGAATGAAACTTGGCACATAATTCATGCACCAAATTGTGGTGTTGCACAAAAAGTTATAAATCCAACGGAATTGTTCAAGCATTTTTGGAAATTGAAAAAGGCAATTAATATGTCGTTGGGCCACTTTATATTTTCCTAGAGATTAAAGGGAGAGCCAAATGATGTTGGTCACCACATGATAATTAGCTAGTGAATATTTGCAACCGAATGGACATTTTTGTTTTGACATTTGAAAGCTTTATTTGTTTGACTTTATTTTAAAATCTTGAATTTGGACCGGATTCGAACCAACGCGAGTTTAACAACAGTAATCGTGGTACGTGACATCATTAGCAGATTATTACTGTAGCTTAATTATCCGGGCGTCACAGATGGAGACTATGATTTCCCCACAAGTCGGGATGAGACTCCGGACGAAAAAAAAGAGGCCATAAAAAAAGAGAAAATGCCCCCAAAAAGAGAAAAAAATCAGACAAAAAAAGAAAAGGGACAATGTTACTATCCTTTTACCACACTTGTGCTTCAAAGTAGCACCATGATCTTCATAGTAGAGAGTCTCTTATGTTATCATTTTCATATACTAGTGGGATCTTTCATTGTAGAACTTGGCTTGTATATTTCAAAGATGGGCTTCCTCAAATTACCCTAGGTCTTCATGAGCAAGCAAGTTGGATGCACACCCACTTAGTTTCTTTTTGAGCTTTCATATACTTATAGCTCTAGTGCATCCGTTGCATGGCAATCCCTACTCACTCATATTGATATCTATTGATGGGCATCTCCATAGCCCGTTGATACGCCTAGTTGATGTGAGACTATCTTCTTCCTTTTTGTCTTCTCCACAACCACCACTCTATTCCACCTATAGTGCTATATCCATGGCTCACGCTCATGTATTGTGTGAAGATTGAAAAAGTTTTGAGAATGTCAAAAGTATGAAACAATTGCTTGGCTTGTCATCGGGGTTGTGCATGATTTAAATATTTTGTATGGTGAAGATAGAGCATAGCCAGACTATATGATTTTGTAGGAATAACTTTCTTTAACCATGTTACTTTGAGAAGACATGATTGCTTTGTTACTATGCTTGAAGTATTATTATTTTTATGTCAATATGAACTTTTGTCTTGAATTTTTCGGATCTGAATATTCATACCACAATTAAGAAGAATTACACTAAAATTGTGCCAAGTAGCACTCCGCATCAAAAATTCTGTTTTTATCATTTACCTACTCGAGGACGAGCAGGAATTAAGCTTGGGGATGCTTGATACGTCTCCAATGTATCTATAATTTTTGATTGCTCCATGCTATATTATCTACTATTTTGGACATTATTAGGCTTTATTATCTACTTTTATATTATTTTTGAGACTAACCTTTTAACCGCAGGCCTAGCCCAGAATTGTTGTTTTTTGCCTGATTTAGGGTTTCGAAGAAAAGGAATATCAAATGGAGTCCAAACGGAATGAAACCTTCGGGAACAAGATTTTCTCACCGAATACAACTCAGGAGACTTGGACCCTACGTCAAGCACGTAACAGGAGGCCATGAGGTAGGGGGCGTGCCCTACCCTACCAGGTGCGCCCCCACCCTCGTGGGCCCCCTGTTGCTCCACCGACGTACTTCTTCCTCCTATATATACCCACGTACCCCCAAACAATCAGATACAGAGCCAAAACCCGAATTCCACCGCCGTAACTTTCTGTATCCACAAGTTCCCATCTTGGGGCCTGTTCCGGAGCTCCGCCGGAGGGGGCATCGATCACGGAGGGCTTCTACATCAACACCATAGCCTCTCCGATGAAGTGTGAGTAGTTTACTTCAGACCTACGGGTCCATAGTTAGTAGCTAGATGGCTTCTTCTCTCTTTTTGGATCTCAATACAATGTTCTCCCCCTCTCTTGTGGAGATCTATTCAATGTAATCTTCTTTTTTCGGTCTGTTTGTTGAGACCGATGAATTGTGGGTTTATGATGAAGTCTATCTATGAATAATAGTTGAATCTTCTCTGAATTCTTTTATGTATGATTGGTTATCTTTGCAAGTCTCTTCGAATTATCAGTTTGGTTTGGCCTACTAGGTTGATCTTTCTTGCAATGGGAGAAGTGCTTAGCTTTGGGTTCAATCTTGCGGTGTCCTTTCCCAGTGACAGTAAGGGCAGCAAGGCACGTATTGTATTGTTGCCATCGAGGATAACAAGATGGGGTTTTCTTCATATTGCATGAGTCTATCCATGTACATCATGTCATCTTGCTTAAGGCGTTACTCTGTTTTAACTTAATACTCTAGATGCATGCTGGATAGCGGTCGATGAATGGAGTAATAGTAGTAGATGCAGGAAGGAGTCGGTCTACTTGTCTCGGACGTGATGCCTATATACATGATCATACCTAGATATTCTCATAACTATGCTCAATTCTGACAATTGCTCAACAGTAATTTGTTCACCCACCGTACAATACTTATGCTCTCGAGAGAAGCCACTAGTGAAACCTATGGCCCCCGAGTCTATCTTTATCATATCAATCTCCTACTACTTAGTAATTTACTTTGCTATTTACTTTGCCTTTATTTTACTTTGCATCTTTATCATAAAAATACCAAAAATATTATCTTATCATATCTATCAGATCTCACTCTCGTAAGTGGCCCTATAGGGATTGACAACCCCTATTTGCGTTGGTTGCGAGGATTTATTTGTTTTGTGTAGGTGCGAGGGACTCGCGCGTAGCCTCCTACTGGATTGATACCTTGGTTCTCAAAAACTGAGGGAAATACTTACGCTACTTTGCTGCATCATCCCTTCCTCTTCAGGGAAAACCAAAGCAGTGCTAAAAGAGGTAGCAGGGCGCGCGCTAGCCCCCTGGGCGCGCCCCCTACCTCGTGGCCGCCTCGTGGACCCCCCTGACTTGTTCCCGACGCCAACGCCTCTTATATAACCCCAAGCTTCCAGAAAGAAACCTAGATCGGGAGCTCCGCCACCGCAAGCCTCTATAGCCACCAAAAACCAATCGGGGCCCTGTTCTGGCACCCTGTCGGAGGGGAGATCCATCACCGGTGGCCATCTTCATCATCCCGGTGCTCTCCATGACGAGGAGTGAGTAGTTCACCCTCGGGTTGAGGGTATGTACCAGTAGATATGTGTTTGAATCTCTCTCTCTCTCTCGCTCTCTCTCTCTCTCTCTCTCGTGTTCTTGATTCGACACGATCTTGATGTATCACGAGCTTTGCTATTATAGTTGGATCTTATTATGTATCTCCTCCTCTACTCTCTTGTAATGAATTTAGTTTTCCCTTTGAAGTTATCTTATAGGATTGATTCTTTAAGGATTTGAGAACACTTGATGTATGTCTTGCATGAGCTTATCTGTGGTGACAATGGGATATTCACGTGATCCACTTGATGTATGTTTGGGTGATCAACTTGCGAGTTTCGTGACCTTGTGAACTTATGTAACACCCCGGATGTAACATTCCCTATTCGTACTCCAACTCTTGTCGTTTCCGGCATTAAGTTATTTTATTTTCTCGGGTTCAGGTCTTTGTCCCCATGTGTTGTTGTCGTTTTCATGCATCTAATATCATGTCATCATGTGCATTGTATTTGCAAACGTGTTCGTCTCATGCATTCGAGCATTTTCCCCGTTGTCCGTTTTGCATTCCGGCGCTTCGTTCTCCTTCGGTGGTCATTTCTACCTTTCTTTCATGTGTGGGGATTAAACATTTCCGGATTGGACCGAGACTTGCCAAGCGGCCTTGGTTTACTACCGGTAGACCGCCTGTCAAGTTTCGTACCATTTGGACTTCGTTTGATACTCCAACGGTTAACCGAGGGACCGAGAAGGCCTCGTGTGTGTTGCAGCCCAACACCCCTTCAATTTGGCCCAAAACCCATCTAAACCCTCTCCATCATCTAGAGCGTTCGATCACGATCGCGTGGCCAAAAACCGCACCTCATTTGGACTCTCCTAGCTCCTCCTATGCTTATTTAAAGATCCCCGAAAATCTCCGTCTCCTTCCCCCCCCGAAAACCCTAGATCTCATCACCGCGCGCCGCCGGACAAAAATCCCACCGACGGACACATCCGGGCTGACCCCGCCACCGCCACATGTCGCCTCCTCACTCGCCGCCGCCTCGCCCCACTTCGCCGGCCCGGGAGGCCCAGGGAGGGCCCCCGAGGCCCGGTCGCC
>NC_041380.1:77142733-77174359 GCF_002162155.2 Triticum dicoccoides
CCCGCCGCCGACAACCGCCGCCGCGGCCCTACCGCACCGCTCCCCGCCGTCCCGCGGCCAGATCCGGGCCGCCGGTGAGCTCCCGTCGCCGCCCTGCCCTTCTCCGGTGAATATTCCGGCGGACCTCGGTTTCCGTGCACTGCATCCAGATCTGAAAATATCTCCTCGGGTTGACTTTTTCTCTCGAAACCCTAATCCATATGCTCATGTTCATAGCCTCGTAACTTTGCATCCGTAGCTCCGATTCATGCATATAGCATATCAAAATGTTCATCTCAGAGAGTACATCATTTCATTCCATTGCATATTTTTTTCATTTGAGTTCATCTTGATGCCCGAAATGCTGTTTGAAGAGGGCTACTTGAGATAATTGTCAGATCTGCTACTCCGTTTAGCTTTTTGTCATTTTTGCCATGATTATTGTGTGCATGATATGCCCTGATGCTCTACATATGTCTTGTTAAGGGTTGTGCCATCTTTCCAGAGGTGCAACCCATGTAATTTTGTGATGTGTGTGGTGACTTGCACAAGCTTGCAAAGTGGTGCACTTGTTAATTCTGTTTTCAGGGACTTAGCATTTCCACTAAGTGTTTGAGCTGTTTATTTCATATGGCCATATGTTCATGTTGTTTCCTAGTGATCCGTGCCTCTTTTGAGGATGATCAGTAAGGATGTTTTGTTAATATTGTAGTGCTCTATCCATCCATGTCTTTGTTTGCAATTATGGAGCACCCTAGCTTGAGTCAATCGAGCTCTACTTTTGCTACTTTGTGAATCTGGGCAGATTGTCAACTTGTTTGCAATTTTGCTGATGTTGTTGTAGTTGATCCGTGCATGCTATGTTATTGTTCTTGCCATGTCTAGCTTGCATTTTGTGTGTTCTTGATAGATGTATGCTTAGCTTGTCATGACTTGTTCCGTAGTGAGTGCATCAAGCTCGTAAACATGCCTACTTGAGTTATGTTTCAGCATGTGCCAGTTTTTCACTAAGTCTAAAAACTGATTATGTTTTTGCCATGTTCACATGCTTGCAATTGTATTTTTTGATCCCTTTTGGCTCAAGGTCACTAAGGGACTTTTGTTAAGCTCTTTGAGTAGCTCCATGCCATGCTTTACTTTGCCATGTTGAGGTCCTGTAGCATATAGTTTTGTTGCTCCGAAGAGTGCTATCTGATCTGAAATTCCAGACAAGTGTTAATTTCACAAAGTCTGAGATCTGTTTACCATATGCATTTTTGCCATGCTTGTTTGAACCTGTTAATGGGTGAATTGGCGGTAGCTCAATGCTAGACTTTTGTTAAGCATCTTGAATGCATCTCTGGCATGTATTTTGTTGTCATGTTTGGGTGCTGTAGCATGTTCATCTCATTGCAATTAGATGGCTACTTGCTCTCTAAACTTGCACCTTGTGGATTCCACTATTAAGAAACCTATGGGAAGAATTAATGATTTTCTTATTGTTGCAAATAGGAATTATGTGCCCGTATATTTTATCATTCTTGACATATATTGCAATCCTTCATGTCCTATTATTCTTGGTAGACCTTTCCTTAGAACAATTGGTGCAATTATTGATATGAAGGAAGGAAATATTAGATTCCAATTCCCATTAAGGAAAGGCATGGAACACTTTCCTAGAAAGAAAATTAAATTACCTTATTAATCTATTATGAGAGCCACTTATGGATTGCCTACCAAAGATGGCAATACCTAGATCTATTCTTGCTTGTTATGCCTAGCTAGGGGCGTTAAACGATAGCGCTTGTTGGGAGGCAACCCAATTTTATTATTATTCCTTGATTTTTGCTCCTGTTTAGTAATAAATAAATTATCTAGACTCTGTTTTGGTTGTGTTTTTTGTGTTTAATTAGTTTTTGTGCCAAGTAGAACCGTTGGGAAGACTTGGGTGAAGTCTTGTTGAACTTGCTGTAAAAAACAGAAACTTTAGCGCTCACGAGAACTGCTGTCATTTTTATTTGGAAAGTTATATTTAGTTAATTCTTTTTTCAGGTGATTAATAGATAAATTCATCAAGTCCAGCAATTTATTTTAGAATTTTTGGGGTTCCATATGTTGCGCTAGCTACAGATTACTACAGACTGTTCTGTTTTTAACAGATTCTGTTTTGTGTGTTGTTTACTTATTTTGATGAATCTATGGCTAGTAAATTAGTTTATAAACCATAGAGAAGTTGGAATACAGTAGGTATAACACCCATATAAATAAATAATGAGTTCATTACAGTACCTTGAAGTGATCTTTTATTCTCATTCGCTAACGGAGCTCACGAGATTTTCTACTTTAAGTTTTGTGTTGTGAAGTTTTCAATTTTTGGGTAAAGATTTGATGGATTATGGAACAAGGAGTGGGAAGAGCCTAAGCTTGGGATGCCCATGTCACCCCCAAGATAATCTAAGGACACCTAAAAGCCAAAGCTTGAGGATGCCCCGGAAGGCATCCCCTCTTTCGTCTACTTCTATCGGTAACTTTACTTGGAGCTATATTTTTATTTACCACATGATATTTGTTTTGCTTGGAGCGTCTTGTATGATTTGATTCTTTGCTTGTTAGTTTACCACAATCATACTTGCTGTACACACCTTTTGAGAGATCCATATATGATTTGGAATTTGTTAGAATACTCTATGTGCTTCGCTTATATCTTTTGAGTTATATAATTTTGCTTTAGTGCTTCACTTATATCTTTTAGAGCACGATGGTGGATTTGTTTTATATAAACTATTGATCTCTCATGCTTCACTTAGATTATTTTGAGAGTCTTAATAGCATGGTAATTTGCTTAAAATCCTAATATGCTTGGTATGCAAGATTAATAATAAAACTCTTTTATGAGTGTGTTGAATACTATGATAAGTTTGATACTTGATAATTGTTTTGAGATATGGAGATGGTGATATTAAAGTCATGCTAGTTGAGTAGTTGTGAATTTGAGAAATACTTGTTTTGAAGCTTGTGATTCCCGTAGCATTTACGTGTGGTGAGCCGTTATGTGATGAAGTTAGAGCATGATTTATTTATTGATTGTCTTCCTTATGAGTGGCGGTCGGGGACGAGCGATGGTCTTTTCCTACCAATGTACCCCCCTAGGAGCATGCGCGTAATACTTTGCTTTGATAACTTGTAGATTTTTACAATAAGTATATGAGTTCTTTATGACTAATGTTGAGTCCATGGATTATACGCACTCTCACCCTTCCACCTTTGCTAGCCTCTCTAATACCGCGCACCTTTTCGCCGGTATCATACACCCACCATATACCTTCCTCAAAACAGCCACCATACCTACCTATTATGGCATTTCCATAGCCATTCCGAGATATATTACCATGCAACTTTCCACCATTCCGTTTATGACACACTCCATCATTGTCATATTGCTTAGCATGATCATGTAGTTGACATAGTATTTGTGGCAAAGCCACCATTCATAATCCTTTCATACATGTCACTCATGCATCATTGCATATCCCGGTACACTGCCGGAGGCATTCATATATAGTCATATTTTGTTCTAAGTATCGAGTTGTAATTGTTGAGTTGTAAAAAAAGTGTGATGATCATCATTACTAGAGCATTGTCCCAGTGAGGAAAGGATGATGGTGTGACGCCCTCGATTCAATCATACACTAATCATACATGCAAATGTATACAATCAAGATCAAGGACTCACGGGAAGATATCACAACACAACTCTAGACACAAAGTAAAAATAATACAAGCTTTATATTACAAGCCAGGGGCCTCGAGGGCTCGAATACATAAGCTCGAATACACACGAGTCAGCGGAAGCAACAATTGTTGGAAATATGCCCTAGAGGCAATAATAAAAGCAATATTATTATATTTCCTTGTTCATGATAATTGTCTTTATTCATGCTATAATTGTGTTATCCGGAAATCGTAATACATGTGTGAATAATAGACACCAACATGTCCCTAGTAAGCCTCTAGTTGACTAGCTTGTTGATCAACAGATAGTCATGGTTTCCTGACTATGGACATTGGATGTCATTGATAACGAGATCACATCATTAGGAGAATGATGTGATGGACAAGACCCAATCCTAAACATAGCATAAGATCGTATAGTTCGTTTGCTAGAGTTTTCCAATGTCAAAGTATCTTTTCCTTAGACCATGAGATCGTGTAACTCCCGGATACCGTAGGAGTGCTTTGGGTGTGCCAAACGTCACAACGTAACTGGGTGACTATAAAGGTATACTACGGGTATCTCCGAAAGTGTCTGTTGGGTTGACATGGATCAAGACTGGGATTTGTCACTCCGTATGACGGAGAGGTATCACTGGGCCCACTCGGTAATGCATCACCATAATGAGCTCAGAGTGACCAAGTGTCTGGTCATGGGATCATGCATTACGGTACGAGTAAAGTGACTTGCCGATAACGAGATTGAACGAGGTATTGGGATACCGACGATCGAATCTCGGGCAAGTAACATATCGATTGACAAAGGGAATTGTATACGGGGTTGCTTGAATCCTCGACATCGTGGTTCATCCGATGAGATCATTGAGGAGCATGTGGGGGCCAACATGGGTATCCGGATCCCGCTGTTGGTTATTGACCGGAGAGCGATCACGGTCATGTCTACATGTCTCCCGAACCCGTAGGGTCTACACACTTAAGGTTCGGTAACGCTAGGGTTGTAGGGATATGTATATGTAGTAACCCGAATGTTGTTCGGAGTCCCGGATGAGATCCCGGACGTCATGAGGAGTTCCGGAATGGTCCGTAGGTAAAGATTTATATATGGGAAGTCCTGTTTCGGCCATCGGGACAAGTTTCGGGGTCATCGGTATTGTACCGGAACCACCGGAAGGGTCCCGGGGGTCCACCGGGTGGGGCCACCTGTCCCGGGGGGCCACATGGGGTTTAGGGGGTGCACCTTGGCCTACATGGGCCAAGGGCACTAGCCCCAAGAGGCCCATGCGCCTAGGGTTTCAAGGAGGAAGAATCCTAGGAGGGGAAGGCACCTCCTAGGTGCCTTGGGGAGGAAGGATTCCTCCCCCTTGGCCGCACCCCCTAGGAGATTGGATCTCCTAGGGCCGGCGCCCCCCCCCCCCTTGGCCCTCCTATATATAGTGGGGGAAGGAGGGCTTTTGATCCACGCCTTTTGGTTGCCTCCTTCTCCCTCTCCAACACCTCCTCCTCCTCCATAGCGCTTGGCGAAGCCCTGACGGAGTACTGCAGCTCCATCACCACCACGCCGTCGTGTTGCTGCTGGAGCCATCTTCCTCAGCCTCTTCTTCCCTCTTGCTGGATCAAGAAGAAGGAGACGTTACGCTGACCGTACGTGTGTTGAACGCGGAGGTGCCGTCCGTTCGGTGCTAGGATCTCCGGTGATTTGGATCACGTCGTGTTCGACTACCTCATCCCCGTTCTTTGAACGCTTCCGCTCGCGATCTACAAAGGTATGTAGATGCATCCGATCACTCGTTGCTAGATGAACTCCTAGATGGATCTTGGTGAAACCGTAGGGAAATTTTTGTTTTTCTGCTACGTTCCCCAACAGTGGCATCATGAGCTAGGTCTATGCGTAGTTCTTCTTGCGCGAGTAGAACACAATTTGTTGTGGGCGTAGATGTTGTCAACTTTCTGGCCGCTACTAGTCTTATCT
Source organism: Triticum dicoccoides (assembly GCF_002162155.2). Taxonomy (NCBI): domain Eukaryota; kingdom Viridiplantae; phylum Streptophyta; class Magnoliopsida; order Poales; family Poaceae; genus Triticum; species Triticum dicoccoides. The sequence continues at coordinate 77,148,393 of NC_041380.1, forward strand.
TGCTTCAACGGTATTGTGGGATGAAGCGTCCCGGACCAACCTTACACGTACGCTTACGTGAGACCGGTTCCACCGACTAACATGCACAAGTTGCATAAGGTGGCTGGCGGGTGTCTGTCTCTCCTACTTTAGTTGGAGCGGATTCGATGAAAAGGGTCCTTATGAAGGGTAAATAGAAGTTGACAAATCACGTTGTGGTTTTCACGTAGGTAAGAAAACGTTCTTGCTAGAACCCTACTTCAGCCACGTAAAACTTGCAACAACAATTAGAGGACGTCTAACTTGTTTTTGCAGCAAGTGCTTTGTGATATGATATGGCCAAAGTTGTGATGAATGATGAATGATCTATATGTGATGTATGAGATGTTCATGATATTGTAACGGGAATCACGACTTGCATGTCGATGAGTATGACAACCGGCAGGAGCCATAGGAGTTGTCTTTATTTTTTGTATGACCTGCTGTCATTGAGAAACTCCATGTAAATTACTTTACTTTATTGCTAAACGCGTTAGCCATAGTAGTAGAAGTAATAGTTGGCGAGCAACTTCATGGAGACACAATGATGGAGATCATGATGATGGAGATCATGGTGTCATGCCGGTGACAAGATGATCATGGAGCCCCAAGATGGAGATCAAAGGAGCTATGTGATATTGGCCATATCATGTCACTATTATTATTTGATTGCATTTGATGTTTATCATGTTTTGCATCTTGTTTACTTAGAACGACGGTAGTAAATAAGATGATCCCTGATAATAATTTCAAGAAAGTGTTCCCCCTAACTGTGCACCGTTGCGACAGTTCGTTGTTTCAATGCACCACGTGATGATCGGGTGTTTGATTCAAAACGTTCACATACAACGGGTGTAAGACAGATTTACACATGCAAACACTTAGGTTGACTTGACGAGCCTAGCATGTGTATAGACATGGCCTCGGAACACAGAAGACCGAAAGGTCGAGCATGAGTCGTATAGAAGATACGATCAACATGAAGATGTTCACCGATGTTGACTAGTCCGTCTCACGTGATGATCGGACACGGCCTAGTTGACTCGGATCATGTTATACTTAGATGACTAGAAGAGGGATGTCTATCTAAGTGGGAGTTCATTGAATAATTTGATTAGATGAACTTAATTATCATGAACTTAGTCTAAAATCTTTATAATATGTCTTGTAGATCAAATGGCCAACGTAGTCCTCAACTTCAACACGTTCCTAGAGAAAACCAAGCTGAAAGACGATGGCAGCAACTATACGAACTGGGTCCGGAACCTGAGGATCATCCTCATAGCTGCCAAGAAAGATTATGTCCTACAAGCACCGCTGGGTGACGCACCTGTTCTCCCTGCAGAACAAGACGTTATGAACGCTTGGCAGGCATGTACCGATGACTACTCCCTCGTTCAGTGCGGCATGCTTTACAGCCTAGAGCCGGGGCTCCAAAAGCGTTTTGAGAGACATGGAGCATATGAGATGTTCGAAGAGCTGAAAATGGTTTTCCAAGCTCATGCCCGGGTCGAGAGATATGAAGTCTCCGACAAATTCTTCAGCTGTAAGATGGAGGAAAATAGTTCTGTCAGTGAGCACATACTCACTATGTCTGGGTTACATAACCGCTTGACTCAGCTGGGAGTTAATCTCCCGGATGATGCGGTCATTGACAGAATCCTCCAGTCGCTTCCACCGAGCTACAAGAGCTTTGTGATGAACTTCAATATGCAGGGGATGGAAAAGACCATTCCTGAAGTATTTGCTATGCTGAAATCAGCAGAGGTAGAAGTCAAGAAGGAACATCAAGTGTTGATGGTCAATAAAACCACTAAGTTCAAGAAGGGCAAAGGTAAAAAGAACTTCAAGAAGGACGACAAGGGAGTTGCCGCGCCTGGCAAGCAAGCTGCCGGGAAGAAGCCAAAGAATGGACCCAAGCCCGAGACTGAGTGCTTTTATTGCAAGGGAAGTGGTCACTGGAAGCGGAACTGCCCCAAATACTTAGCGGACAAGAAGGCCGGCAAAACAAAAGGTATATATGATATACATGTAATTGATGTGTACCTTACTAGTACCCGTAGTAGCTCCTGGGTATTTGATACCGGTGAAGTTGCTCACATTTGTAACTCAAAGCAGGGGTTGCGGAATAAGCGGAGACTGGCAAAGGACGAGGTGACGATGCGCGTCGGGAATGGTTCCAAGGTTAATGTGATCGCTGTCGGCACGCTACCTCTACATTTACCTTCGGGATTAGTTTTAAACCTTAATAATTGTTATTTAGTGCCAGCTTTGAGCATGAACATTGTATCGGGATCTCGTTTAATTCGAGATGGCTACTCATTTAAATCCGAGAATAATGGTTGTTCTATTTATATGAGAGATATGTTTTATGGTCATGCTCCTATGGTGAATGGTTTATTCTTAATGAATCTCGAGCGTAATGCTACACATATTCATAGTGTGAGTACCAAAAGATGTAAGGTTGATAATGATAGTCCCACATACTTGTGGCACTGCCGCCTTGGTCACATAGGTGTCAAACGCATGAAGAAGCTCCATGCAGATGGACTTTTAGAGTCTCTTGATTATGAATCATTTGACACGTGCGAACCATGCCTCATGGGTAAAATGACCAAGACTCCGTTCTCAGGAACAATGGAGCGAGCAACCAACTTATTGGAAATCATACATACTGATGTGTGCGGTCCAATGAGTGTTGAGGCTCGCGGTGGATATCGTTATGTTCTCACCCTCACTGATGACTTGAGTAGATATGGGTATATCTACTTAATGAAACACAAGTCTGAAACCTTTGAAAAGTTCAAGGAATTTCAGAGTGAGGTTGAGAATCAACGTGACAGGAAAATCAAGTTTCTACGATCAGATCGTGGAGGAGAATACTTGAGTCACGAATTTGGCACACACTTAAGAAAATGTGGAATAGTTTCACAACTCACGCCGCCTGGAACACCTCAGCGTAATGGTGTGTCCGAACGTCGTAATCGCACTCTATTAGATATGGTACGATCTATGATGTCTCTTACCGATTTACCGCTATCTTTTTGGGGCTATGCTTTAGAGACTGCCGCATTCACTTTAAATAGGGCTCCGTCGAAATCCGTTGAGACAACACCGTTTGAATTATGGTTTGGGAAGAAACCTAAGCTGTCGTTTCTAAAAGTTTGAGGATGCGATGCTTATGGCAAGAAACTTCAACCTGAAAAGCTTAAACCCAAGTCGGAAAAATGCGTCTTCATAGGATACCCTAAAGAAACTACTGGCTATACCTTCTACCTCAGATCCGAAGGCAAGATCTTTGTTGCCAAGAATGGATTCTTTCTAGAGAAAGAGTTTCTCTCGAAAGAAGTAAGTGGGAGGAAAGTAGACCTTGATGAAGTATTACCTCTTGAACCGGAAAATGGCGCAACTCAAGAAAATGTTCCTGAGGTGCCTGCACCGACAAGAGAGGAAGTTAATGATGATGATCAAGATACTTCTGATCAAGCTCCTACTGAAATTCGAAGGTCCACAAGGACACGTTCTGCACCAGAGTGGTACGGCAACCCTGTCTTGGAAATCATGTTGTTAGACAACAGTGAACCTTCGAACTATGAAGAAGCGATGGCGGGCCCAGATTCCGACAAATGGCTAGAAGCCATGAAATCCGAGATAGGATCCATGTATGAAAACGAAGTATGGACTTTGACTGACTTGCCCGTTGAACGGCGAGCCATAGAAAATAAATGGATCTTTAAGAAGAAGACAGACGCGGATGGTAATGTGACCATCTATAAAGCTCGGCTTGTCGGTAAGGGTTATCGACAAGTTCAAGGGGTTGACTATGATGAGACTTTCTCACCGGTAGCGAAGCTGAAGGCCGTCCGAATCATGTTAGCAATTGCCGCATTCTACGATTATGAGATATGGCAAATGGACGTCAAAACAGCATTCCTTAATGGTTTCCTTAAGGAAGAATTGTATATGATGCAGCCGGAAGGTTTTGTCGATCCTAAGAATGCTGACAAGGTGTGCAAGCTCCAACGCTCGATTTATGGGCTGGTGCAAGCATTTCGGAGTTGGAACATTCGCTTTGATGAGATGATCAAAGCGTTTGGGTTTACGCAGACTTATGGAGAAGCCTGCGTTTATAAGAAAGTGAGTGGGAGCTCTGTAGCATTTCTCATATTATATGTAGATGACATACTTTTGATGGGAAATGATATAGAACTCTTGGACATCATTAAGGCCTACTTGAATAAAAGTTTTTCAATGAAGGACCTTGGAGAAGCTGCTTATATATTAAGCATCAAGATCTACAGAGATAGATCAAGACGCCTCATAGGTCTTTCACAAAGCACATACCTTGATAAGATATTGAAGAAGTTCAATATGGATCAATCTAAGAAGGGGTTCTTGCCTGTGTTACAAGGTATGAAATTGAGCTCAGCTCAATGTCCGACCACGGCAGAAGATATAGAAGAGATGAGTGTCATCCCCTATGCATCAGCCATAGGTTTTATTATGTATGCCATGCTGTGTACCAGACCTGATGTAAACCTTGCCGTAAGTTTGGTAGGAAGGTACCAAAGTAATCCCGGCAAGGAACACTGGACAGCGGTCAAGAATATCCTGAAGTACCTGAAAAGGACTAAGAAAATGTTTCTCGTTTATGGAGGTGACGAAGAGCTCGTCGTAAAGGGTTACGTCGACGCTAGCTTCGACACAGATCCGGATGACTCTAAGTCACAAACCGGATACGTGTATATTTTGAATGGTGGGGCAGTAAGCTGGTGCAGTTGCAAGCAGAGCGTCGTGGCGGGATCTACATGTGAAGCGGAGTACATGGCTGCCTCGGAGGCAGCACATGAAGCAATATGGGTGAAGGAGTTCATCACCGACCTAGGAGTCATACCCAATGCGTCGGGGCCAATCAAACTCTTCTGTGACAACACTGGAGCTATTGCACTTGCCAAGGAGCCCAGGTTTCATAAGAAGACCAGGCACATCAAGCGTCGCTTCAACTCCATTCATGAAAATGTTCAAGATGGAGACCTAGAGATTTGTAAAGTACATACGGACCTGAATGTAGCGGATCCGTTGACTAAACCTCTCCCTAGAGCAAAACATGATCAACACCAGAATTCCATGGGTGTTCGATTCATTACAATGTAACTAGATTATTGACTCTAGTGCAAGTGGGAGACTGTTGGAAATAAGCCCTAGAGGCAATAATAAAAGCATTATTATTATATTTCCTTGTTCATGATAATTGTCTTTATTCATGCTATAATTGTGTTATCCGGAAATCGTAATACATGTGTGAATAATAGACACCAACATGTCCCTAGTAAGCCTCTAGTTGACTAGCTCGTTGATCAACAGATAGTCATGGTTTCCTGACTATGGACATTGGATGTCATTGATAACGAGATCACATCATTAGGAGAATGATGTGATGGACAACACCCAATCCTAAACATAGCATAAGATCGTATAGTTCGTTTGCTAGAGTTTTCCAATGTCAAAGTATCTTTTCCTTAGACCATGAGATCGTGTAACTCCCGGATACCGTAGGAGTGCTTTGGGTGTGCCAAACGTCACAACGTAACTGGGTGACTATAAAGGTATACTACGGGTATCTCCGAAAGTGTCTGTTGGGTTGACATGGATAAGGACTGGGATTTGTCGCTCCGTATGACGGAGAGGTATCACTGGGCCCACTCGGTAATGCATCATCATAATGAGCTCAGAGTGACCAAGTGTCTGGTCACGGGATCATGCATTACGGTACGAGTAAAGTGACTTGCCGGTAACGAGATTGAACGAGGTATTGGGATACCGACGATCGAATCTCGGGCAAGTAACATATCGATTGACAAAGGGAATTGTATACGGGGTTGCTTGAATCCTCGACATCGTGGTTCATCCGATGAGATCATTGAGGAGCATGTGGGGGCCAACATGGGTATCCAGATCCCGCTGTTGGTTATTGACCGGAGAGCGATCACGGTCATGTCTACATGTCTCCCAAACCCGTAGGGTCTACACACTTAAGGTTCGATAACGCTAGGGTTGTAGGGATATGTATATGCAGTAACCCGAATGTTGTTTGGAGTCCCGGATGAGATCCCGGACATCACGGGGAGTTCCGGAATGGTCCGGAGGTAAAGATTTATATATGGGAAGTCCTGTTTCGGCCATCGGAACAAGTTTCGGGGTCATCGGTATTGTACTGGGACCACCGGAAGGGTCCCGGGGGTCCATCGGGTGGGGCCACCTGTCCCGGGGGGGCACATGGGCTGTAGGGGGTGCGCCTTGGCCTACATGGGCCAAGGGCACCAGCCCCAAGAGGCCCATGCGCCTAGGGTTTCAAGGAGGAAGAGTCCTAGGAGGGGAAGGCACCTCCTAGGTGCCTTGGGGAGGAAGGATTCCTCCCCCTTGGCCGCACCCCCTAGGAGATTGGATCTCCTAGGGCCGGCGCCCCCCCCCTTGGCCCTCCTATATATAGTGGGGGAAGGAGGGCTTTTGATCCACGCCTTTTGGTTGCCTCCTTCTCCCTCTCCAACACCTCCTCCTCCTCCATAGCGCTTGGCGAAGCCCTGACGGAGTACTGCAGCTCCATCACCACCACGCCGTCGTGTTGCTGCTGGAGCCATCTTCCTCAACCTCTTCTTCCCTCTTGCTGGATCAAGAAGAAGGAGACGTTACACTGACCGTACGTGTGTTGAACGCGGAGGTGCCGTCCGTTCGGTGCTAGGATCTCCGGTGATTTGGATCACGTCGTGTTCGACTACCTCATCCCCGTTCTTTGAACGCTTCCGCTCGCGATCTACAAAGGTATGTAGATGCATCCGATCACTCGTTGCTAGATGAACTCCTAGATGGATCTTGGTGAAACCGTAGGGAAATTTTTGTTTTTCTGCTACGTTCCCCAACAACAATATCTGAGTACAGACATAAGTTAGACAAGTTTGCCTTAAGAAGGCTAGCACAAAAGCAACAATGATCGAAAAGGCAAGGCCTCCTACCTGGGAGCCTCCTAACTACTCCTGGTCATCATCGGTCTCCACGTAGTAGTAGGCATCGGCGGTGGCATCTGGCTTCTGGGTTCCGACATTTGGTTGCATCAACCGGAAAGAAGAAGAAAGGGGGAAAAGGGGGAGCAAAGCAACCGTGAGTACTCATCTAAAGTACTCGCAAGCAAGGATCTACACTACATATGCAACATTATCAAAGGAAGTCTGTATATGTGGACTGGGCTGCAGAAATGCCAGAATAGAGAGAAGGACTAGTCCTATTGAAGACTAGCATCTTCTGGAAACCACCATCCTGCAGCAACAGGAGGGAGTAGAGTAGCATAAAGTAAAGTAGTAGTAATGTTATCAACCTCGGCCAGAGATCCTTTCTCGACTCCCTGCAAGAAAGCAATCCCAGAGCCATACTATCCAGTTATCATCACAATCCATTCCTCATATCCAAGTCTCATCTCAAGTCTCCAGTTCTAGTTGTATCGATCGGGATACAACTCCAAGTGTCCGTTACCGTAGGACAGGCAATCGATAGATGTTTTCTTCCCAGCAGGGGTGCACCAACTTACCCACCACGCTCGATTAACTCCGGCCGGACACACTTTCCTGGGTCATGCCCGGCCTCGGCCAAACAATACACCGCAACCCGACCTAGGCTTAATAGAGAGGTCAGCACGCCGGACTAAACCTATGCCCCCAGGGGTCATGGGTCATCTCCCCGGGAACTCCTGCACGTTGCGAATGCGGCCGGTGAGCAGACCTAGCTACCTCCTTCAACAAGGTAGGTGCTTTCCAGTCCAACCCGGCGCGCGCCGCTCAGTCGCTGACGTCTATTAAGCTTCGGCTGATGCATATGACGCAGAACGCCCATACTATGCCCACGTGATGGTTAGTGCTATCAGGCCAGAGGCCCCTCGGATCAAATATCCAAATCGTAGTGGATTAGGAACGCGCGTTAACAAGTAGAGACTCACGAAAGATGTGACCCCGTTGCCCTGTCTCGAGGACTTGCGGCAATGGCTAGGAATGCCCGGCCACGCCTCGTAATTATCTCGCGGGCACCTTCCAGGTCCGCCCGACTCCACATCACTCGCAATTAAGCTCGCGCGGGTACCCCTCAGGGTCGACCCGTCTTTCCAAGTAACAGTGGTAAAGTCCAAGTTCTGTGTGTCCAAACATCAAGGGGAAAACCCGAGGAATCACCCCCGATGAATTCCACTAGATGTAATCATCAAGGTGAACGTAAGAGGAATCAACCCCGAGGTTCACACTTGAGGGGTTGCACGACAGAGTCGTATCGGAAGTGGTTAAGGAGAAATCACCCTCGATGACCACGACCGAATGACTACACTACAGGGTTAACATCAGAAGTGCTGAAGAGGTTTCACCCTCGGCACTCGATAGTAACCCAGTAGTGTCGAGCAACTAAGGGGAAAGTGATGTGCGGTGTCGGGGCCTGGTCTTCGATCCCGTTGATCGGGTCTTCGATGATGAAGCAGGGGCAACAGGGACAAGGTGGGGGTCACTGATGGATCACTAACCAACCTATACTAAGCAATTTAGGATAAGCAGGTAAGGTAACAATAAGCAGGTTACAGAAGCAGGCTATGCATGAGAATATGAGCAAACAATAACAGTAGCAAAATCTAATGCAAGCATGAGAGAATGGAATGGACGATATCGGGATGATCAAAAAGTGGGGCTTGCCTGGTTGCTCAGACAAGAACGAGGGGTCGTCGGTGACGTAGTCGATCACAGCGGCATCATCGGCCTCGGGGTCTACCGGAGAGAAGAGGGGGAAGAAACAGTAAATATAAGCAAACAGATGCAACACTAAGCATGGCATGACGATAAGTAGAATTAGGGTCGATCTAACGTAGTACTACACGTTGCAGACAGAGGGGATAAACATCCAAGGATGAATTCCCGGGGTTAGGCGGATTCCGGACATAGGAAAAGAGGGGGAAAGTTCCATGTTCAGCATACTAGGATCATGTGACAGATGAACGAGCCACGTATTCGGATTCGTTGGATTTTTCTGAGCAACTTTCATATAGAAAACATTTTCAACCGAGCTATGGTTTAATTTATATGATTTTTCAAAGTTTTATTAATACTCTGAAATTGTTTTAATTATTTATTTCGAATTTAAATAATGTTGATTCTTTTTATACCCTGACCGGGCTAGCCACAGTCAATGACATGTGGGGCCAATCAAAGCCCAGCCAACAGGTCAACAGTCAAAGTTGACCTTGGTCAATGTGTGAACAGGGCTAGTGAGTCCTACTTGTCATGGACACCATGTCTATTAAGTCAATTAATTAAAGATAACCAACAGGGTGGTCCACATGTCATTTTCTATTAAAGTAAATTAGCACTAATTTAACACTAACTAATCTAGTCCTAATTAAACAAGGGGCCGGCCGTACTGGACAATGGCCCAGCCGGCCACACACGCAACACACACACCACACACAGCACGCAACACACAAATCTGTTTTCTGTTAACAAAAGATAGCATTTTGTGATTTTCGTAGGATTTATTCCATGCATCAAATGGATTTGGTCCAGTGGGGTAAAATGGAGTTTGTCACACATACTACCTTCCCATATTTTTCAAGTCCTGTTAACGGTTGTTTAACCGCAGATTAGGGGCTGTAGGGGGGATTAATCAATGTAAAAACTAAAAAGCTAGCTAGCTAGCTAGCAGGAGTACAGGCAAGCAGCGATAGGGAGGCAGTAGCAGAGAGCAGAGGCGTAGCGGCAGCGGCAGGATGCAGTAGCAGCGGGAACGCGCGGGGACGGCAGCGGCTAGCATCAGTAGAAGTGCAGCAGCAGAGGCACGGCCACGCGCAGGCGGACGCGTGCCTGGGCGCGGCCAGCAAGCGGCACCCGTGGCCGGACGCGACCAGGGGCGTGCGGGCACGACAGCGACCTCAGCGACGGCCCGAGCTCGGTAGGGTGTGGCTACGGCGCAGGAGCTCGAGATCGAGTGAGTTGGCGAGCTAGGAGGGAGCTACAGGCGTGCGGGAGGCCAGTTAGTGTACGCACGTGACCAGAGGTTCGTCGGAACCTCGCCGGCGACGAGTCCGAGCGGCAGTGGGTTCGGCAACGGTGGTGGCCGCATCTAGAGGTCGAAATCGATGCCGAAAATAGAGGGGATGGACACGGAGCTTACGTAGGGAGCGCAAGGGGTCCCGTCGATGGTTTAGTAGCAGTAGAGGTGGCCGGCGTTGGCGACGGCAGCGGCGACCGAGACGGATGGAGGTTGAGGACGGGGAAGCAGCGGGCGTCCCGGTGGCTTCCAGCTCGATCTCGCCCATGTAGTCGAAGTAGGCGAGGTCGGGGAGGCCGGAGGCGGACTGGAGTCGCGGCGACGACGGCGGACACCGGCGATGTACGCGGTGGGGACGGCCTCGATGGCGAGCGTACGGGGCAGCCCCGCTCGAATCGAGGCTTGCAGTCGATGAGGAAGAGGACAGTGGTGCTCCTGGACTAAGCTCGGCGACGAGGGATGGCCGGTGGCCACGGGATCGATGACGACGCGGCGATGGAGGAGCTCGGGTGGGTGCGGGGCGAGAGTGACGGCGCGTGGGAGGGAAAAAGGAGGCTAGGGTTTGGGGGAGAGGAAGAGGGGGCCGGGGGCAGAGCGGCGAAAGAACACACGAGCTCGCTTGCTCTCGGTACCTAGACCAACGGCTGAACGACGCGTCGCTACAAGAATTAAATGCGATCGTATAGGCTGAGAAGGATACAACCGGTCGGGCAATATTGTAGAGTGACGGCTTCATCCAACCTGACGACGCGATGACGGTACACTTCGGACATGTTCTGTCAGTACATGTATCACATAATGATTTGCGACTGGGGGTCCGTCTCCGGACACCGCATGAGTCAGAGAAGCTCAAAGCTATGGCGACGAGCCGACGACGGAGGCAACAGGCTATGGATTCAAGTTCTCATGAGATGCGGTTGATAGCTCTGTTCCTCGCGCCGCCTTTTGCTGCTAATGACAACCGCTGCTATTAGATGCGCAGCTTCATAATCTTTTCCTACGTTTGAGCAGATTCCCGCTGCCGGATCTTGGAGGCGCCGAAGCTACGACTGAGGGCTAACGCAGCCAAACACTTGTTTTCCCAGCCGCCAAGTCAAGCATTAGCGATGTTGGTGATGCGGCGCTGACAGTTCAACAAGACCTGAACAACACTTGCGAGGGACTCAGCTCGGCGGCGCCGAACTCAGAAGAGTCAACGAAGAAAGATGATCCGCAGGCACCAGGCTGGACGAAGAGGTATGTTGATATGCTTCCACTGTATTGGTTCCTCTCAGATGAAATTGTACCTGCAATCGCGCAGGACATTCAGTTATCCTTTACATTTGGGAACAATAGCTTGAAAAACTGAACTGTGGCGGCGAGCAGCTCGTGCGAAGAAGTTCAGCCTGATGTCGTGTCGCCGCTGCTACATCTGAAAGGTTTGCCGGACAGGGCAACGTGTCAGTTGAAGATGCCGTCTAGTAATCGGGCAAAGACAACCGGCAGGCACAAGTATGAACGCGAAGGTGAGCTTCCACCCGTGGTGATGCTGTCCTGTTTGAGATGCGATTACATCAAACGGAACTACTGTATTTCGTTTGGTTCTGAATTCTACTGGTTTTCTTACTTCGCTAGTAAATTTGTTGCTCAGGTCATCGACTTGCTGGGGCTGACAAAGATACCACCCAAGCATATATTGAAGCGACGGGCCAAAAATGCAACCAGCAAGGGATGTACTACTGGAGCACTTGCTGCACTTGCAAAAGGATCAGCTCTTGCGTGAGTCAACGCAGCACCGCCCTTAACGTCGCCGCTACCCTCTCATCTCCCCTCAACGACCGTCCCTCCACTAGATACAAACATTGTCCCTCTCCCATCTCCCCTCCCATTAAAAAATGCGTACATCACTGTGGCAGTATACATCACGCTCTTATTTCCACGTCCACGCGTCGATCTCCATTTCGCCCGCGCTAACGGGAGCAGGCGCGGACGAGCGCTCTTGCGAATTTTCGGGGCCGGGGGTTGCTCTTATCCGCCGGGGGAAACGACGGGGAGGTGTGGTCTCCCTTTAGGTCTCCCTTTTTTTAAAATTATTTTCCTTTTCTGCTTTTCCTTTCTGTTTTGTAAATAGTTGGAGCACAAAATGAATATTGTGAAGAATGAAACTTGGCACATAATTCATGCACCAAATTGTGGTGTTGCACAAAAAGTTATAGATCCAACGGAATTGTTCAAGCATTTTTGGAAATTGAAAAAGCCAATTAATATGTCATTGGGCCACTTTATATTTTCCTAGAGATTAAAGGGAGAGCCAAATGATGTTGGTCACCACATGATAATTAGCTAGTGAATATTTGCAACCCAACGGACATTTTTGTTTTGACATTTGAAAGCTTTATTTGTTTGACTTTATTTTAAAATCTTGAATTTGGACCGGATTCGAACCAACGCGAGTTTAACAACAGTAATCGTGGTACGTGACATCATTAGCAGATTATTACTGTAGTTTAATTATCCGGGCGTCACAGATGGAGACTATGATTCCCCCACAAGTCGGGATGAGACTCCGGACGAAAAAAAAGAGGCCATAAAAAAAGAGAAAATGCCCCCCAAAAAGAGAAAAAAAATGAGACAAAAAAAGAAAAGGGACAATGTTACTATCCTTTTACCACACTTGTGCTTCAAAGTAGCACCATGATCTTCATAGTAGAGAGTCTCTTATGTTATCATTTTCATATACTAGTGGGATCTTTCATTGTAGAACTTGGCTTGTATATTCCAATGATGGGCTTCCTCAAATTACGCTAGGTCTTCATGAGCAAGCAAGTTGGATGCACACCCACTTAGTTTCTTTTTGAGCTTTCATATACTTATAGCTCTAGTGCATCCGTTGCATGGCAATCCTTACTCACTCACATTGATATCTATTGATGGGCATCTCCATAGCCCGTTGATACGCCTAGTTGATGTGAGACTATCTTCTTCCTTTTTGTCTTCTTCACAACCACCACTCTATTCCACCTATAGTGCTATATCCATGGCTCATGCTCATGTATTGTGTGAAGATTGAAAAAGTTTTGAGAATGTCAAAAGTATGAAACAATTGCTTGGCTTGTCATCGGGGTTGTGCATGATTTAAATATTTTGTATGGTGAAGATAGAGCATAGCCAGACTATATGATTTTGTAGGAATAACTTTCTTTAACCATGTTATTTTGAGAAGACATGATTGCTTTGTTACTATGCTTGAAGTATTATTATTTTTATGTCAATATGAACTTTTGTCTTGAATTTTTCGGATCTGAATATTCATATCACAATTAAGAAGAATTACACTAAAATTGTGCCAAGTAGCACTCCGCATCAAAAATTCTGTTTTTATCATTTACCTACTCAAGGACGAGCAGGAATTAAGCTTGGGGATGGTTGATACGTCTCCAACTTATCTATAATTTTTGATTGCTCCATGCTATATTATCTACTATTTTGGACATTATTAGGCTTTATTATCTACTTTTATATTATTTTTGAGACTAACCTATTAACTGCAGGCCCAGCCCAGAATTGTTGTTTTTTGCCTGTTTTAGGGTTTCGAAGAAAAGGAATATCAAACGGAGTCCAAACGGAATGAAATCTTCGGGAACAAGATTTTCTCACCGAATACAACTCAGGAGACTTGGACCCTACGTCAACGCACGTAACAGGAGGCCACGAGGTAGGGGGCGTGCCCTACCCTACCAGGTGCGCCCCCACCCTCGTGGGCCCCCTGTTGCTCCACCGGCGTACTTCTTCCTCCTATATATACCCACGTACCCCCAAACGATCAGATACAGAGCCAAAACCTGAATTCCACTGCCGTAACTTTCTGTATCCACAAGTTCCCATCTTGGGGCCTGTTCCGGAGCTCCACCGGAGGGGGCATCGATCACGGAGGGCTTCTACATCAACACCATAGCCTCTCCGATGAAGTGTGAGTAGTTTACTTCAGACCTACGGGTCCATAGTTAGTAGCTAGATGGCTTCTTCTCTCTTTTTGGATCTCAATACAATGTTCTCCCCCTCTCTTGTGGAGATCTATTCGATGTAATCTTCTTTTTGCGGTCTGTTTGTTGAGACCGATGAATTGTGGGTTTATGATCAAGTCTATCTATGAATAATAGTTGAATCTTCTCTGAATTCTTTTATGTATGATTGGTTATCTTTGCAAGTCTCTTCGAATTATCAGTTTGGTTTGGCCTACTAGATTGATCTTTCTTGCAATGGGAGAAGTGCTTAGCTTTGAGTTCAATCTTGCGGTGTCCTTTCCCAGTGACAGTAAGGGCAGCAAGGCACGTATTGTATTGTTGCCATCGAGGATAACAAGATGGGGTTTTCTTCATATTGCATGAGTCTATCCATGTACATCATGTCATCTTGCTTAAGGCGTTACTCTGTTTTAACTCAATACTCTAGATGCATGCTGGATAGCGGTCGATGAGTGGAGTAATAGTAGTAGATGCAGGAAGGAGTCGGTCTACTTGTCTCGGACGTGATGCCTATATACATGATCATACCTAGATATTCTCATAACTATGCTCAATTCTGACAATTGCTCAACAGTAATTTGTTCACCCACCGTACAATACTTATGCTCTCGAGAGAAGCCACTAGTGAAACCTATGGCCCCCGGGTCTATCTTTATCATATCAATCTCCTACTACTTAGTAATTTACTTTGCTATTTACTTTGCCTTTATTTTACTTTGCATCTTTATCATAAAAATACCAAAAATATTATCTTATCATATCTATCAGATCTCACTCTCGTAAGTGGCCCTATAGGGATTGACAACCCCTATTTGCGTTGGTTGCGAGGATTTATTTGTTTTGTGTAGGTGCGAGGGACTCGCGCGTAGCCTCCTACTGGATTGATACCTTGGTTCTCAAAAACTGAGGGAAATACTTACGCTACTTTGCTGCATCATCCCTTCCTCTTCGGGGAAAACCAAAGCAGTGCTAAAAGAGGTAGCAGGGCGCGCGCTACCCCCCTGGGCGCGCCCCCTACCTCGTGGCCGCCTCGTGGACCCCCCTGACTTGTTCCCGACGCCAACGCCTCTTATATAACCCCAAGCTTCCAGAAAAAAACCTAGATCGGGAGTTTCGCCACCGCAAGCCTCTATAGCCACCAAAAACCAAACGGGGCCCTGTTCTAGCACCCTGCCGGAGGGGAGATCCATCACCGGTGGCCATCTTGATCATCCCGGTGCTCTCCATGACGAGGAGTGAGTAGTTCACCCTCGGGTTGAGGGTATGTACCAGTAGATATGTGTTTGAATTTCTCTCTCTCTCTCTCTCTCTCTCTCTCTCTCTCGTGTTCTTGATTCGACACGATCTTGATGTATCACGAGCTTTGCTATTATAGATGGATCTTATTATGTATATCCTCCTCTACTCTCTTGTAATGGATTTAGTTTTCCCTTTGAAGTTATCTTATAGGATTGATTCTTTAAGGATTTGAGAACACTTGATGTATGTCTTGCATGAGCTTATCTGTGGTGACAATGGGATATTCACGTGATCCACTTGATGTATGTTTTGGTGATCAACTTGCGAGTTTCGTGACCTTGTGAACTTATGTAACACCCCGGATGTAACTTTCCCTATTCGTACTCCAACTCTTGCTGTTTCCGGTGTTAAGTTATTTTATTTTCTCGGGTTCGGGTCTTTGTCCCCATGTGTTGTTGTCGTTTTCATGCATCTCATATCATGTCATCATGTGCATTGTATTTGCATACGTGTTCTTCTCATGCATTTGAGCATTTTCCCTGTTGTCCGTTTTGCATTCCGGCGCTTCGTTCTCCTCCGGTGGTCATTTCTACCTTTCTTTCATGTGTGGGGATTAAACATTTCTGGATTGGACCAAGACTTGCCAAGCGGCCTTGGTTTACTACCGGTAGACCGCCTGTCAAGTTTTGTACCATTTGGACTTCGTTTGATACTCCAACGGTTAACCGAGGGACC
Source organism: Triticum dicoccoides (assembly GCF_002162155.2). Classification (NCBI taxonomy): domain Eukaryota; kingdom Viridiplantae; phylum Streptophyta; class Magnoliopsida; order Poales; family Poaceae; genus Triticum; species Triticum dicoccoides. Next base: position 77,164,454 of record NC_041380.1, read on the forward strand.
GAGAAGGCCTCGTGTGTGTTCCAGCCCAACACCCCTTCAACTTGGCCCAAAACCCACCTAAACCCTCTCCATCATCTAGAGCGTTCGATCACGATCGCGTGGCCAAAAACCTCACCTCATTTGGACTCTCCTAGCTCCTCCTATACCTATTTAAAGATCCCCGAAAATCTCTGTCTCCTTCCCCCTGAAAACCCTAGATCTCATCACCGCGCGCCGCCGGACAAAAATCCCACCGACGGACACGTCCGGGCTGACCCCGCCACCGCCACGTGTCGCCTCCTCACTCGCCGCCGCCTTGCCCCACTTCGCCGGCCCGGGAGGCCCAGGGAGGGCCCCCGAGGCCCGATCGCCGCTGCCAACCGCCCAAGGGGCGCCACCCTCGTTGTGCCGCCCGGCCCCCGCCGCCCGAGCGCGCCGCCACCTCCTCCGAGCCGCCGCTGCCGGAGCAAGCCGGCCCCGCCGCCGACGACCGCCGCCGCGGCCCCGCCGCGCCCTCGCCTTCCCGCCGCCGACAACCGCCGCCGCGGCCCTACTGCACCGCTCCCCACCGTCCCACGGCCAGATCCGGGCCACCGGTGAGCTCCCGTCGCCGCCCTGCCCTTCTCCGGCGAAGATTCCGACGGACCTCGGTTTCCGTGCACTGGATCCAGATATGAAAATATCTCCTCGGGTTGACTTTTTCTCTCGAAACCCTAATCCATATGCTCATGTTCATAGCCTCATAACTTTGCATCCGTAGCTCCGATTCATGCATATAGCATATCAAAATGTTCATCTCAGAGAGTACATCATTTCATTCCATTGCATCATTTTCATTTGAGTTCATGTTGATGTCCGAAATGCTGTTAGAAGAGGGCTACTTGAGATAATTGTCAGATCTGCTACTCCGTTTAGCTTTTTGTCATTTTTGCCATGATTATTGTGTGCATGATATGCCCTGATGCTCTACATATGTTTTGTTAAGGGTTTTGCCATCTTTCCAGAGGTGCAACCCATGTAATTTTGTGATGTGTGTGGTGACTTGCACAAGCTTGCAAAGTGGTGCACTTGTTAATTCTGTTTTCAGGGACTTAGCATTTCCACTAAGTCTTTGAGCTGTTTATTTCATATGGCCATATGTTCATGTTGTTTCCTAGTGATCCGTGCCTCTTTTGAGGATGATCAGTAAGGATGTTTTGTTAATATTGTAGTGCTCTATCCATCCATGTCTTTGTTTGCAATTATGGAGCACCCTAGCTTGAGTCAATCGATCTCTACTTTTCCTACTTTGTGAATCTGGGCAGATTGTCAACTTGTTTGCAATTTTGCTGATGTTGTTGTAGTTGATCCATGCACGCTATGTTATTGTTCTTGCCATGTCTAGCTTGCAGTTTGGTGTTCTTGATAGATGTATGATTAGCTTGTCATGACTTGTTCCGTAGTGAGTGCATCGAGCTCGTAAACATGCCTACTTGAGTTATGTTTCCGCATGTGCCAGTTTTTCACTAAGTCTGAAAACTGATTATGTTTTTGCCATGTTCACATGCTTGCAATTGTATTTTCTGATCCCTTTTGGCTCAAGTCACTACGGGACTTTTTTTAAGCTCTTTGAGTAGCTCCATGCCATGCTTTACTTTGCCATGTTCAGGTCCTGTAGCATATAGTTTTGTTGCTCCGAAGAGTGCTATCTGATCTGAAATTCCAGACAAGTGTTAATTTCACAAAGTCTGAGATTTGTTTGCCATATGCATTTTTGCCATGCTTGTTTGAACCTGTTAATGGGTGAATTGGCGTTAGCTCAGTGCTAGACTTTTGTTAAGCATCTTGAATGCATCCCTGACATGTATTTTGTTGTCATGTTTGGGTACTGTAGCATGTTCATCTCATTGCAATTAGATGGCTACTTGCTGTAAATCGCAGACCGGTGTCATATTTGAATCGCTTGCCATTTCCAAACCGTAACTCCGATCCCGACGTTCTTTATATCGTTTCAAGCGATTTCATCTCATCTTTCCAGTGGCACACTTGGATCTCCAAGTTGAGGCCAGGTTCTTGCATTTCCTGCCATATCTTGCATATGCATCCCGCATCGCATCCCACATAGCATACCATCATTGCTTCGTATTGTTTGTTCCTTGCACATGGTTGATTGTGTCCTTGTTGCTTGTTTGTCTTGTTTGGGTAGAGCCGAGGGACGAGTTTGCTAACGAGGAGCCCGTTGAGTTTGCTTTCGAGGATCCAGTCAACTCTGACAACTGTGCAGGCAAGATGATCTTACCCTCGAAATCACTACTATCTTTGCTATGCTAAATTGCTCGCTCTTTGCTATGCCTATGCCGCGATGCCTACCACTTGCTTTCAAGCCTCCCAAATTGCCATGTAAAACCTCTAACCCACCATGTCCTAGCAAACCGGTTATTGGCTTTGTTACCGCTTTGCTCAGCCCCTCTTATAGCGTTGCTAGTTGCAGGTGAAGATTGGAGGCCGTTCCTTGTTGGAACATTTATTACTTGTTGGGATATCATTATATTGCCATGTTATCTTAATGCATCTATATACTTGGTAAAGGGTGGAACGCTTGGCCTCTCGCCTAGTGTTTTGTTCCACTCTTGCCGTCCTAGTTTCCATCATATCGGTGTTATGTTCCCGGATTTTGCGTTCCTTACGCGGTTGGGTTATAATGGGAACCCCTTGATAGTTCGCCTTGATTAAAGCTTTTCCAGCAATGCCCAACCTTGATTTCACCATTCGCCACCTAGCCTCTTTTTCCCTTGGGTTTCCAGAGCCCGAGGGTCATCTTATTTTAACCCCCCCGGGCCAGTGCTCCTCTGAGTGTTGGTCCGAACTAAGCTGCCTGCGGGGCCACCTCGGGGAAACTTGAGGGTTGGTTTTACTCGTAGCTAGTCTCATCTGAGTGTGCCCTGAGAACGAGATATGTGCAGCTCCTATCGGGATTTGTCGGCACATTCGGGCGGTGTTGCTGGTCTTGTTTTAACTTGTCGAAGTGTCTTGAAGAACCGAGATACCGAGTCTGATCGGAACGTCTTGGGAGGAGGTCTATTCCTTCGTTGACCATGAGAGCTTGTCATGGGCTAAGTTGGGACTCCCCTGTAGGGATTTGAACTTTCGAAAGCCGTGCCTGCGGTTATGGGCTGATGGGAATTTGTTAATGTCCGGTTGTAGATAACTTGAACCTTAACTTAATTAAAATGAATCAACTGAGTGTGTTACCGTGATGGCCTCTTCTCGGCGGAGTCCAGGAAGCGGACACGGTGTTGGAGTAATGTTTGTGCAGGTTGTTCTCTAGTTTCTCGCTCGCGCTTTGCCCCCTCTTCTCGCTCTCTTTTGCGAATAAGTTAGCCACCATATATGCTAGTCGCTTGCTGCAGCTCCACATATATTTTTACCTTGCCTTACCTATAAGCTTAAATAGTCTTGATCGCGAGGGTGCGAGATTGCTGAGTCCCTGTGGCTCACAGATTACTATTACACCAGATGCAGGGCCTGATGATTCCGCTCCAGGTGACGCGCTCGAGCTCAAGTGGGAGTTCGAAGAGGACTCTCAACGTTACTATGTTTCCTTTCCTGATGATCAGTAGTGGTGCCCAGTTGGGGTGATTGGGACCGTGTCGCATGTTGGGTTCTCTTTTATTTTGGCGCCGTAGTCGGGCCATGAGTGGTTGGTTGATGTAATGTTATTTATGTACTTGATTGATATGGCGAGTGTAAGCCAACTATGTTATCTCCCCTTTATTATTCATATTACATGGGATGTTGTGAAGATTGCCTAACTTGCGACATATGCCTTCAATGCGATTATGCCTCTAAGTCGTGCCTCGACACGTGGGAGATATAGTCGCATCGAGGATGTTTCAAGTTGGTAATCAGAGCCTTCCCCGACCTTTGGAGCCCCATTGCTTGATCGTTATTAGCGGCCGAGTTGTGTCTAGAAAAAAATGTTTTGAGTCATTTAGGAATTATATATCGGAGAGTTTAGGAATTATTTTTACTTCCTAGTCTCCTCATCGCTCTGGTAAGGCATCCTGACGTAGAGTTTTGGCTCTTCTCTTCTCAAATTTCACTAAAAAAAATTAGGATCACGCGGGTATCTTGGAATCGTTCCGATGGTTTTATGATGAGAACATTGTCTTGGTGCCTCCTGTCAGGGGTTTAGTGGAAGTGTCCCGGGGAGTTGAGCTCTGAGGTGTTGTCATCATAATTTTATCGTTGCAGTTCTGGAATACCTGAGTTTAGTACGCCGACATCGAAAATCTCTTTTATGCAGTTCGTTGGTGAGATAACCTCGACGCCACCCAGTACTGGGGCGGGAGTTCGGGAGTATCGCCATAACTTGTATAACGGATGCTTTTCGAAGGTTGAGGTAGATGGTTTCCGAAGGTTTCTTGGTTATGTGTTGAAGGATGGATACAGCTGGATGTAGGATTTGCTAGTTTGGGTGAGATATTATGCTTCCCCTGTATCCCCAACACCTGATTGCATAACCGGAAAGGTTCGGGAGTTTCATAGGTGGGAATTCTACTAGCTCTAGTTCTTCTTCCATGGATATTGGTTTGAGATTGGGATTTCTTACCGATTATTCGTTCTTGATCCGTACCTTGTTGATTTATTTCTCTACCTTAATTCTACGTGGCTTCTCAATTTATGGATATGTGACCATTTCAAGAGGAATGCATTCGTTCATTTTGTTTGGATGTGAAGACTATATGTTGCAATTTTCATTCCGTTGGATTCAGCTACAATATTTGTCTGTCAATGTGCTGATGGATGTCAACCTCTTTAGGATGGCTCCTCCACCGCGCACAACTCCGAATCCTAATCCGCCACCACCTCCACCTCCTCCAGAGGCATGGCTAGCTGTGATGGCCGCAACCAATGCAAATACACAGTTGATCATGCAAATTCTCCAAGAGCGCAATCAAGGCAACCAAGGGAACCAAGGCAACAATCAGAATCACTTTGCTACACTCAACCAGTTCCTTGCAAACGGGCCAAAGACTTTCAGCAATTGTGTTGAGGCAACCGATGCTGATGATTGGCTAGTGGATCTGTGCAAGCATTTCGAGTGCAGTAACGTCAGACCTGAGGACTTTGTTAAGTTCGCTTCCTTCCAACTCAAAGATAAAGTTGCAGAATGGTTCCAGTAGTACAAGGATTCCAGAGGTGGACGTGTTATCACTTGGGATGAATTTCATCGAGATTTCCGAGCTCATCATATTCCCCAGAGCGTGGTTGAAAGTAAGCGTGAGGAATTCCGCAACCTGAAGCAAGGCTCTTTGTCTGTCTATGACTACAACAAGTTGTTTCAGAAACTCGCCCGCTTTGCCAAGCAGGACGTCCCTGATGAGAAGAGCATGATATACCAGTTCAGGGGTGGTCTCAGAGAAGAAATTCAGCTAGCTCTTGTTCTCTTCGAGCCCTTGAGGTACGATGAGTTCTACAACATGGCATTGAAGCAAGAGGCTGCTCAGTTGAGGTGTGATGCTTCCAAGAAGCGAGTCAAAGATGCTACTCCTTCTTCCTCTACTCAAGTGGCCAAGCAGCAGAAGTATTGGCTTCCTCCTCCTCCGTTCTGTCAGCCGTATCAGCAGAAGAGCAAAGGTGGCAATGGATCTTCCCACCCACCCAACCCTGGCTTTCAGAACAAGACTTCGTCTCAAGCTCCAAGATCGAGTGCTCCGTATCACCGTCCGCTTTCAGAGGTCACGTGCAACAAGTGCCAACAGAAGGGTCACTATGCCAACAAGTGTTTCAACCAGAGGCGTCTTCCTCCTCCTCCTCCTCCTGTGAGATCGGCAAGTACAGCTGTGGTCAAGCATAATCCTAAGCACGCCAAGGTCAACTTGATGAACGCAGCCCAGGCAGAGGACTCGTCAGATGTGATCATGGGTAACCTTCCTGTTAACGATGTTCCTGCAAAAGTTCTTTTTGACTCTGGTGCATCGCATTCCTTCATGTCATTCCCATTTGCATCGGAGAAAAATTTTAGTACCAAGGCCTTACCTAGAGCTATGCAAGTCGTCTCTCCGGCTAAGCGCCTGAGTTCTAGTATGATGGTTCCGGATATTTCTATCATGATGGGTGATTTCAAGTTTCTGGCTTCTACAATGGTTCTTGGTAACTCGGATATTGATCTTATTCTCGGAATGGATTGGCTTTCTAAGCACAAGGCTCAGCTTGATTGTGTAGCTAGGCAGATTCAATTGACTCATTCGTCTGAGGATGTAATTGTCTTTGCTACTTGGGATAATACCATCCGTCTGTTTTCTCTCAATGAGAAGGGTGAATTGGACGCTATCTCGCAAATTCCAGTCGTTTGCGAATATCAAGACGTCTTTCCAGAAGAGCTTCCAGGAATGCCTCCGCACCGGCCAGTTGAATTCGTTATTGATCTTGAGCCCGGCACGGAACCTGTGTGCAAACATCCTTACAAGCTCGGACCTGAAGAGTTGAAGGAGCTGAAGAAGCAACTCGATATTCAAGAGAAAATGGGTCTCATCTGGCCTAGTTCTTCTCCATGGGGTTGTGGTGTTCTTTTTGTGAAGAAGAAGGATGGAACGGACCGACTTTGTGTTGATCACCGTCCAGTGAACAAGAAGACCATCAAGAACAAATACCCACTTCCCAACATCAATGAGTTGTTCAAACAACTCAAAGATGCCCAAGTATTCTCCAAGCTTGATCTCCGTATGGGTTATCATCAGATTCATATCCGTGAGCAAGATATTCCCAAGACGGCTTTCAGGACAAGCTTTGGTTCATATGAATACACTGTCATGTCTTTTGGCCTCGTCAACGCTCCTCTGACGTTCTCTCGCATGATGAACTTCATCTTCAACACCTACACCAATGACTTCGTTTTGGTCTATCTCGACGACATTCTGGTTTTCTCGAAGAACAAGGAAGATCATGCCAAGCACTTGCGTTTGGTACTCGATAAGCTCAGAGAACATCAGTTCTACGCCAAGTTCTCCAAGTGTGAATTTTGGCTCGATGAGGTTCTTTATCTTGGTCATATTATCTCTGCCAAGGGCATTGCCGTGAATCCTGAGAAGGTGTCTACAATTGTGAATTGGGAACCTCCTCAGAACGTGAAGCAACTCCGCAGTTTCCTCGGTCTCGCAAGCTATTGCCGAAGATTCGTTGAAAACTTTTCTAAGATCGCGAAGCCTCTCTCAAATCTTCTCCAGAAGCACATCAAGTACGTTTGGTCTCCGGAGTGTGATATTGCTTTCAACACTTTGAAAGAAAAATTGATCACTGCTCCAGTTCTCACTCCGCCTGATGAATCCAAGCCGTACAAGGTCTTTTGTGATGCCTCTCTCCAAGGTCTTGGCACAGTATTGATGCAAGAGAAGAAAATTGTTGCTTATACTTCTCGCCAGTTGAAGCCTAATGAGAAGAACTACCCCACTCATGATCTCGAGTTGGCGGCAGTTGTGCATGCTCTTTTGACTTGGAGACATCTTCTATTGGGAAGAAAAGTGGACATTTTCACTGATCACAAGAGTCTCAAGTACATCTTCACTCAGCCTAATCTCAACCTCAGGCAAACTCGATGGGTCGAAATGATTCAAGAGTATAATCCGAGTATAGAGTATACTCCAGGCAAGGCCAATGTGATTGCTGACGCACTGAGCAGAAAGGATTATTGCAACAGTCTGATTCTTAAGCCTTATCAACCCGAGCTTTGTGAAGCTTTCCGCAAACTTAATCTGCAAGTTGTTCCTCAAGGTTTCCTCGCCAACCTTCTAGTCTCTCCTACCTTGGAAGACCAGATTCGCCAAACCCGGCTTCTTGATGCTATGGTGAAAAAGGTGAAGATTGGGATTGCCAAGAGTCAACCCAAGTACAAGTGCTACCGCCTTGATGACAAGGATACTCTATTCTTCGAGGATCGTATTGTTGTACCCAAAGGTGACCTCCATAAAGTGATCATGAACGAGGCTCACAATTCTCTCCTCTCCATCCACCCTGGGAGCACGAAGATGTATCAGGACCTCAAGCAAGCTTATTGGTGGACTCGAATGAAGCGCGAGATTGCTCAGTTCGTGAATGAATGTGATGTCTACAGAAGAGTGAAGGCAGAACACCAAAGGCCAGCTGGTCTCCTCCAACCTCTTGCCATTCCAGAATGGAAGTTTGACCACATTGAAATGGACTTCATGACTGGGTTTCCAAAGTCCAAGCGTGGCAATGATGCTATATTCATTGTCATCGACAAACTCACTAAAGTGGCTCACTTTCTGCCTATCAAAGAGTCGATCACTGCAGCTCAATTGGCGGAACTCTATACCTCTCGTATTGTCTCTCTGCACGGTATTCCACAAGTGATCTCTTCAGACCGTGGCAGCATCTTTACCTTGAAGTTTTTGGATTCTTTTCAGAAGGCCATGGGCACCAACATCCGCTTCAGCACAGCTTTCCATCCTCAAACTAGCGGTCAAGTCGAGCGTGTCAACCAGATTCTTGAAGATATGCTCAGGGCTTGTGTGATCTCCTTCGGCATGAAATGGGAGGATTATCTTCCTTATGCTGAATTCTCCTACAACAACAGTTTTCAAGCAAGTTCGGGCAAGGCCCAATTTGAAATTCTGTATGGCAGGAGTGCCGTACCCCTCTCAACTGGTCTGAAACCGGTGAACGTCAGCTTTTGGGTAATGACTTAATCACAGAGGCAGAAGAAATGTGCAAAGTCATTCGAGATAACCTCAAAGCAGCCCAATCCCGTCAGAAGAGCTACTATGATAGTAAGCACCGCGATTTGGCTTTCGAGATCGGATATCATGTTTACCTCCGCGTCTCTCCTATGAAAGGTACTCATCGCTTCGGTATAAAAGGGAAGCTTGCCCCCATATACGTGGGACCTTTCAAGATTGTCAGCAAGAGAGGAGACGTCGCCTATCAACTCGAGCTTCCTTCAAACTTTGCAAATGTTCATGATGTGTTCCATGTCTCTCAGCTTCGAAAGTGCTTCAAGACTCCTGACCACACCGTCAACTTCGAGGACATTGAGCTCCAAGAAGATCTCTCTTATTGTGAGCACCCAGTTGCTATTCTTGAAGAGATTGAACGCAAGGCTCGCAATAAGTCAATCAAATTTCTCAAAGTCAAGTGGTCACACCATTCCGACCGTGAAGCTACCTGGGAATGCGAGGATCACCTCCGTTCTGAGTACCCGGCGTTCTTTCAGTCCTAGATCTCGGGACGAGATCCTTTCGTAGTGGTGGAGTGTTGTAACACCCCGGATGTAACTTTCCCTATTCGTACTCCAACTCTTGCCGTTTCCGGCGTTAAGTTATTTTATTTTCTCGGGTTCGGGTCTTTGTCCCCGTGTGTTGTTGTCGTTGTCATGCATCTCATATCATGTCATCATGTGCATTACATTTGCATACGTGTTCGTCTTATGCATTCAAGCATTTTCCCCGTTGTCCGTTTTGCATTCCGGCGCTTCGTTCTCCTCCGGTGGTCATTTCTACCTTTCTTTCGTGTGTGGGGATTAAACATTTCCGGATTGGACCGAGACTTGCCAAGCGGCCTTGGTTTACTACTGGTAGACCGCCTGTCAAGTTTCATACCATTTGGACTTCGTTTGATACTCCAACGGTTAACCGAGGGACCGAGAAGGCCTCGTGTGTGTTGCAGCCCAACACCCCTTAAATTTGGCCCAAAACCCACCTAAACCCTCTCCATCATCTAGAGCGTTCGATCACGATCGCGTGGCCGAAAACCGCACCTCATTTGGACTCTCCTAGCTGCTCCTATGCCTATTTAAAGATCCCCGAAAATCTCCGTCTCCTTCCCCCCCGAAAACCCTAGATCTCATCACCGCGCGCCGCCGGACACGTCCGGGCTGACCCCGCCGCCGCCACGTGTCGCCTCCTCACTCGCCGCCGCCTCGCCCCACTT
>NC_041380.1:77175187-77216895 GCF_002162155.2 Triticum dicoccoides
CCCCCGAGGCCCGGTCGCCGCCGCCAACCGCCCGAGGGGCGCCGCCCTCGTTGCGCCGCCCGGCCCCCGCCGCCCGAGCGCGCCGCCTCCTCCTCCGAGCCGCCGCCGCCGGAGCAAGCCGGCCCCGCCGCCGATGACCGCCGCCGCGGCCCCGCCGTGCCCGCCGCGCCCGCGCCTTCCCGCCGCCGACAACCGCCACCGCGGCCCTACCGCGCCGCTCCCCGCCGTCCCGCGGCGAGATTCGGGCCGCCGGTGAGCTCCCGTCGCCGCCCTGCCCTTCTCCGGCGAAGATTCCGGTGGAACTCGGTTTCCGTGCACTGGATCCAGATCTGAAAATATCTCCTCGGGTTGACTTTTTCTCTCGAAACCCTAATCCATATGCTCATGTTCATATCCTCGTAACTTTGCATCCGTAGCTCCGATTCATGCATATAGCATATCAAAATGTTCATCTCAGAGAGTACATCATTTCATTCCATTGCATCATTTTCATTTGAGTTCATCTTGATGCCCTAAATGCTGTTAGAAGAGGGCTACTTGAGATAATTGTCTGATCTGCTACTCCGTTTAGCTTTTTGTCATTTTGCCATGATTATTGTGTGCATGATATGCCCTGATGCTCTACATATGTTTTGTTAAGGGTTTTTCCATCTTTCCAGAGGTGCAACCCATGTAATTTTGTGATGTATGTGGTGACTTGCACAAGCTTGCAAAGTGGTGCACTTGTTAATTCTGTTTTCAGGGACTTAGCATTTCCACTAAGTCTTTGAGCTGTTTATTTCATATGGCCATATGTTCATGTTGTTTCCTAGTGATCCGTGCCTCTTTTGAGGATGATCAGTAAGGATGTTTTTTTAATATTGTAGTGCTCTATCCATCCATGTCTTTGTTTGCAATTATGGAGTAGCCTAGCTTGAGTCAATCGAGCTCTACTTTTGCTACTTTGTGAATCTGGGCAGATTGTCAACTTGTTTGCAATTTTGCCGATGTTGTTGTAGTTGATACGTGCATGCTATGTTGTTGTTCTTGCCATGTCTAGCTTGCATTTTGTGTGTTATTGATAGATGTATGCTTATCTTGTCATGACTTGTTCCGTAGTGAGTGCATCGAGCTTGTAAACATGCCTACTTGAGTTATGTTTCAGCATGTGCCAGTTTTTCACTAAGTCTGAAAATTGATTATGTTTTTGCCATGTTCACATGCTTGCAATTGTATTTTCTGATCCCTTTTGGCTCAAGGTCACTAAGGGACTTTTGTTAAGCTCTTTGAGTAGCTCAATGCCATGCTTTACTTTGCCATGTTGAGGTCCTGTAGCATATAGTTTTGTTGCTCCGAAGAGTGCTATCTGATCTGAAATTCCAGACGAGTGTTAATTTCACAAAGTCTGAGATCTGTTTACCATATGCATTTTTGCCATGCTTGTTTGAACCTGTTAATGGGTGAATTGGCGGTAGCTCAGTGCTAGACTTTTATTAAGCAACTTGAATGCATCCCTGACATGTATTTTGTTGTCATGTTTGGGTGTTGTAGCATGTTCATCTCATTGCAATTAGATGGCTACTTGTTGTAAATCGCAGACCGGTGTCATATTTGAATCGCTTGCCATTTCCAAACCGTAACTCCGATCCCGGCGTTCTTTATATCGTTTTCAAGCGATTTCATCTCATCTTTCTAGTGGCATACTTGGATCTCCAATTTGAGGCCAGGTTCTTGCATTTCCTGTCATATCTTGCATATGCATCCCGCATCGCATCCCGCATAGCATACCATCATTGCTTCGTATTGTTTGTTCCTTGCACATGGTTGATTGTGTTCTTGTTGCTTGTTTGTCTTGTTTGGGTAGAGCCGGGGGACGAGTTCGCTAACGAGGAGCCCGTTGAGTTTTCTTTCGAGGATCCAGTCAACTCTGACAACTGTGCAGGCAAGATGATCTTACCCTCGAAATCACTACTATCTTTGCTATGCTAGATTGCTCGCTCTTTGCTATGCCAATGCCACGATGCCTACCACTTGCTTTCAAGCCTCCCAAAATTTCCATGTAAAACCTCTAACCCACCATGTCCTAGCAAACCGTTGATTGGCTTTGTTACCGCTTTGCTCAGCCCCTCTTATAGCGTTGCTAGTTGCAGGTGAAGATTGGAGGCCGTTCCTTGTTGGAACATTTATTACTTGTTGGGATATCATTATATTGCCATGTTATCTTAATGCATCTATATACTTGGTAAAGGGTGGAAGGCTTGGCCTCTCGCCTAGTGTTTTGTTCCACTCTTGCCGCCCTAGTTTCCGTCATATCGGTGTTATGTTCCCGGATTTTGCGTTCCTCCCGCGGTTGGGTTAAATGGGAACCCCTTGATAGTTTGCCTTGATTAAAGCTTTTCCAGCAATGCCCAACCTTGGTTTCACCATTCGCCACCTAGCCTCTTTTTCCCTTGGGTTTCCGGAGCCCGAGGGTCATCTTATTTTAACCCCCCCAGGCCAGTGCTCCTCTGAGTGTTGGTCCGAACTGAGCTGCCTGCGGGGCCACCTCGGGGAAACTTGAGGGTTGGTTTTACTCGTAGCTAGTCTCATCTGAAGGTTGATTGATTGTATTTCTTTGTTGCAATCCGTGCTAAATTCTCCTCATGCTTATAGTCAAAATAAAGCGTTTACTAAACATATCTTTGATGCCTTGATGCAATCTTCTGAAGAAAAACTTGAATTGGAAGTTTGTATCCCTAGAAAACTTTATGATAAGTGGGAACCTTAGGCCATCTTCATCCTACGCCTCCCACGGATTGATAAACCTTAGGCCATCTACTTGAGGGAAATTTGCTACTATCCTACAAACCTCTGCACTTGGAGGCCCAACAACGTCTACAAGAAGAAGGTTGTGTAGTAGACATCAAGCTCTTTTCTGGCGCCGTTGCCGGGGAGGTTAGCGCTTGAAGGTATATCTTTAGATCTTGCAATTGAATCTTTTTGTTTCTTGTTTTATCACTAGTTTAGTTTATAAAAGAAAACTATAAAAAATGGAATTGAGGGTGCCTCATATGCTTCATCTTTTTAATATCTTTCATGAAAATGATGGAAAGGAAAATTGTGCCCAAGTGCTAGAATAAGAATGCATTAAAATGTTTGGCACTAAATCTTCGAATGATGAGCATGATTGCAATGTTGTTGGTACAAACTCTTTGAATATCCATAGTACTAATAATGATTGCACTAGTTATGATGAAAATGTCTCATATAAGCATGTCAACTTTTGTGGAGTGCATAGAGCTTGCAAGCACACACCAAATAGGGAAGATAGATTTTGCAAGAGGCATAAGTATTTAGAAACTAAATGGTTGCAAGAGAGGCTAAATGCTTGTGCTGAAAATTTAAAATTTCTTTGCCATCCTTGTGAACTTTGCAATGAACGTGGTCATTGATACGTCCCTTTTGCATCATGCTTTTATATCGATATTTATCGCATTATGGACTGTTATTTCTCTTTATGTCACAATACTTATGGCTATTCTCTCTTATTTTACAAGGTTTACATAAAAAGGGAGAATGCCGGCAGCTGGAATTCTTGTCTGGAAAAGGAGCAAATATTAGAGACCTATTTTGCGCAACTCCAAAAGTCCTGAAACTCCACGGAACGTCTTAAAAGAAATAAAGAAAAATCCACGCCAAAGATGAAGGCCAGGGGGCCCACACCCTGCTCACGAGGGTGGGGACGCCCCCACTAGGGCGCGCCCCCTATCTCGTGGGCCCCCTGGTGGCTCTCCGATGCCCATCTTCTCCTATATGAGGTCCTTCGATGAGAAAAAAATAAGAAGGAACTTTTCTGGATGAGACTCCGCTGCCACAAGGCGGAACCTTGGCGGATCCAATCTAGAGCTCCGGTAGAGCTGTTCTACCGGGGATACTTCCCTCCCGGAGGGGGAAATCATCACCATCGTCATAACCAACGCTCCTCTCATCGGGAGAGGGCAATCTCCATCAACATCTTCGCCAGCACCATCTCATCTCCAAACCCTAGTTCATCTCTTGTATCCAATTCTTGTCTCAAAGTCCGGGATTGGTGCTAGTAGGTTGCTAGTAGTGTTGATTACTCCTTGTAGTTGATGCTAGTTGGTTTAATTGGTGGAAGATCATATGTTCACATCCTATATGCATATTATTACCCCTCTGATTTTGAACATGAATATGCTTTGTGAGTAATTACGTTCGTTCCTGAGGACAAGGGAGAAGTCTTGCTATGAGTAGTCATGTGAATTTGGTATTTGTTTGATATTTTGATAAGATGTATGTTGTCTAGCCTCTAGTGGTGTTATGTGAACGTCGACTACATAACACTTCACCATTATTTGGGCCTAGAGGAAGGCATTGGGAAGTAATAAGTAGATGAAGGTTTGCTAGAGTGACAGAAGCTTAAACCCTAGTTTATGCGTTGCTTCGTAAGGGGCTGATTTGGATCCATATGTTTCATGCTATGGTTTGGTTTACCTTAATACTTTTGTTGTAGTTGCGGATGCTTGCAATAGAGGTTAATCATAAGTGGGATGCTTGTTCAAGTAATAACAGCACCCAAGCACCGGTCCACCCACATATCAAATTATCAAAGTATCGAACACGAATCATATGAACGTGATGAAAACTAGCTTGACAATATTCCCATGTGTCCTCGGGAGCGTTTTTCCTATTATAAGAGTTTGTTCCGGCTTGTCCTTTGCTACAAAAAGGATTGGTCCACCTTGCTGCACTTTATTTACTTTTGTTACTTGTTGCTCATTACAATTTATCCTATCACAAAACTATCGGTTACCACTTATTTCAGTAGTTGCAGAGAATACCTTGCTGAAAACCACTTATCATTTCCTTCTGCTCCTCGTTGGGTTCGACACTCTTACTTATAGAAAGGACTAGATAGATCCCTTATACTTGTGGGTCATCAAGACTCTTTTCTGGCGCCGTTGTCGGGGAGTGTAGCGCCTTTGGTAGGTGGAATTTGGTAAGAAAAAATTTATATAGTGTGCTGAAATTTATTGTCACTTGTTACTATGGAAAGTAATTCTCTGAGGGGCTTGTTCGGGGTATCTTCACCCTGTCCAGTAGAGAAAAGAGTTGCTCCTCAACCTACTGAACCTATTGAAAATGAAACTCCTTTTGAATTTCCTGCGGCTATGATGGAAAAACTGCTAGCTAACCCTTTTACAGGAGATGGAACAAAGCATCCTGATGAGCATTTAATATATGTGGATGAAGTTTGTGGATTATTTAAGCTTGCAAGTATACCCGATGATGTTGCTAAGAAGAAGGTCTTCCCTTTATCTTTGAAGGGAGACGCATTGATATGGTATAGGCTATGTGATGATATGAGATTTTGGGACTATAAAAGATTGAAGTTGGAATTTCATCAAAAGTATTACCCTATGCATCTTGTTCATCGTGATTGCAATTACATATATAATTTTTGGCCTCGCGAAGGAGAAAGCATCGCTCAATCTTGGGGGAGGCTTAAATCAATATTATATGCATGCCCTAATCATGAGCTCCCGAGAGAAATAATTATGCAAAGTTTTTATGCTCGGCTTTCTGAAAACAATCGCAACATGCTCGATACTTCTTATGTTGGCTCTTTTATGATGAAGACTATTGAATTCAGATGGAATTTATTGGATAGAATTAAATGCAACTCTGAAGATTGGGACCTCGACGAAGGTAAGGAGTCAGGTATGACACCTAAGTTTGATTGTGTTAAATATTTCATGGATACCAATATTTTCCGTAAGTTTAGCACTAAATATGGACCTGACTCTGAGATGGTAGCTTCTTTTTGTGAATCTTTTGCTACTTATGTTGATCTCCCTAAGGAGAAGTGGTTTAAATATCATCCTCCCATAGAAGTAAAAGTAGATGCACCTATTAAAGTTGAAGAAAATACTGTCACTTATAATGATCCTATTGTTCCTACTTCTTATGTTGAGAAACCACCTTTCCCTGTTAGAATAAAGGATCATGCTAAAGCTTCAACTGTTGTTAGTAAAAGCAATATTAGAACTTATACACCTCCTGAACAAGTTAAAGTAGAACCTAATATTGCTATTGTTAAAGATCTCTTGTCTAATAATATTGATGGGCATGTTATTCAGTTCGAAGGTGAAACTGCTAGAATTGCTAAACCTTGTGCTAAAGATTAACATAGACCCGTGACATGCGTGCCTGTTATTTCTGTTAAAATAGGAGATCATTGTTATCATGGCTTATGTGATATGGGTGCTAGTGCTAGTGTTATACCGCATACTTTATATGAAGAAATTAAGAGTGAAATTGCACCTGCTGAGTTAGAAGATATTGATGTCACAATTAAACTTGCCAATAGAGATACTATTTCAGCAATGGGAATTGTTAGAGATGTTGAAGTCTTGTGTGGGAAAACTAAATATCCTGTTGATTTTCTTATTCTTGGTTCCCCACAAGATAGTTTTTGTCCCATTATATTTGGTAGACCCTTCTTAAATACTATCAATGCTACCATAGATTGCACAAAGAATGTTGTTACTGTTGGCTTTGATGATATGGTTCATGATTTTAATTTCTGTAAATTTAGTAAACAACATCGTGAGGAAGAATTACCTAGTAAGGATGAAATTATTGGTCTTGCTTCTATTGTCGTACCTCCTAGTGATCCTTTAGAACACTATTTGCTAGACCATGAAAATGATATGTTCATGAATGAAAGAAGGGAAATAGATGAAGTATTCTTTAAACAGGAACCTGTTCTGAAACACAACTTTCCTGTTGAAATCTTAGGGGATCCTCCTCCACCCAAGGGCGATCCCGTGTTTGAGCTAAAACCTTTGCCTGATAATCTTAAATATGCTTATCTTGATGAAAAGAAGATATATCCTGTTATTATTAGTGCTAACCTTTCAGAGCATGAAGAAGAAAGATTATCAAAAACTCTGAAGAAGCATCGTGCTGCTATTGGATATACTCTTGATGATCTTAAGGGCATTAGTCCCACTCTATGCCAACATAAAATAAATTTGGAAGCGGATGCCAAACCAGTTCGTGATCCTCAACGATGTCTGAATCCTAAAATGAAAGAAGTGGTAAGAAAATAAATACTAAAGCTTCTGGAGGCAGGTATAATCTACCTCGTTGCTGATAGTGAGTGGGTAAGTCCTGTCCATTGTGTCCCTAAGAAGGGATGTATTACTGTTGTTCCTAATGATAAAGATGAATTGATTCCACAAAGAATTATCACAGGTTATAGGATGGTAATTGATTTCCGCAAATTAAATAAAGCTACTAAGAAAGATCATTACCCCTTACCTTTTATTGATCAAATGCTAGAAAGATTATGCAAACATACACACTATTGCTTTCTAGATGGTTATTCTGGTTTCTCTCAAATACCCGTCTCGGCTAGAGATCAATCAAAGACTACTTTTACATGCCCTTTTGGTACTTTTGCTTATAGACGTATGCCTTTTGGTTTATGTAATGCACCTGCTACCTTTCAAAGATGCATGATGGCTATATTCTCTGACTATTATGAAAAGATTTGTGAGGTTTTCATGGACAACTTTTCCGTCTATGGTTCCTCTTTTGATGATTGCTTGAGCAATCTTGATCGAGTTTTGCAGAGATGTGAAGAAACTAATCTTGTCTTGAGTTGGGAAAAGTGCCACTTTATGGTTAATGAAGGTATTGTCTTGGGGCACAAAGTTTCTAAAAGAGGTATTGAAGTTGATAAAGCCAAGGTTGATGCTATTGAAAAGATGTCATGTCCCAAGGACATCAAAGGTATAAGAAGTTTCCTTGGTCACGCTAGATTTTACAGGAGGTTCATTAAGGACTTCTCAAAAATTTCTCAGCCTCTGACTAATTTATTGCAAAAATATATACCATTTGTCTTTGATGATGATTGTGTAGAAGCATTTGAAATACTTAAGAAAGCATTAGTCTCTGAACCTATTGTTCAGCCACCTGATTGGAATTTACCCTTTGAAATTATGTGTGATGCTATTGATTATGATGTAGGTGCTGTTCTATGGCAAAGAGTTGATAAGAAATTAAATGTTATTCATTATGCTAGTAAGACTCTAGACAATGCTCAAAGAAATTATGCTACTACTGAAAAAGAGCTTTTAGCAGCTGTATTTGCTTGTGATAAGTTCAGATCTTATATTGTTGATTCTAAAGTAACTATTCAAACAGATCATGCTACTATTAAATATCTTATGGAAAAGAAAGATGCTAAACCTAGACTTATTAGATGGGTTCTCTTGCTACAAGAATTTGATTTGCATATTGTTGATAGAAAGGGAGCTGAGAACCCCATTGCAGACAACTTGTCTAGATTAGAAAATATTCTTGATGACCCACTACCTATTGATGATGACTTTCCTGATGAACAATTAAATGTTATAAGTACTTCCCGTAGTACTCCATGGTATGCTGATTATGCTAATTATATTGTTGCTAAGTTTATACCACCTAGCTTCACATACCAACAAAAGAAAAGTTCTTCTATTATTTGAGACATTACTTTTGGGATGACCCACATCTTTATAAAGAAGGAGTAGATGGTGTTATTAGACGTTGTGTACCTGAGCATGAACAGGAACAGATCCTACGCAAGTGTCATTCCGAGTCTTATGGAGGACACCACGCTGGAGATAGAACTGCACATAAGGTATTGCAATCTGGTTTTTATTGGCCTACTCTCTTCAAGGATGCCCGTAAGTTTGTCTTGTCTTTTGATGAATGTCAAAGAATTGGTAATATTAGTAGACGTCAAGAAATGCCTATGAATTATTCACTTGTTATTAAACCGTTTGATGTTTGGGGCTTTGATTATATGGGACCTTTTCCTGCCTCTAATGGATACACACATATTTTAGTTGATGTTGATTACATTACTAAGTGGGTAGAGGCTATTCCAACTAGTAGTGCTGATCATAACACTTCTATTAAAATGCTTAAAGAAGTTATTTTCCCGAGGTTTGGAGTCCCTAGATATTTAATGACTGATGGTGGTTCACACTTTATTCATGGTGCTTTCCGTAAAATGCTTGCTAAATATGATGTTAATCATAGAATTGCATCCCCTTATCACCCACAGTCCAGTGGTCAAGTAGAGTTGAGCAATAGAGAGCTCAAATTAATTTGCAAAAGACTGTTAATAGGTCTAGAAATAATTGGTCTAAGAAACTTGATGATGCATTATGGGCTTATAGAACTGCATACAAAATACCTATGGGTATGTCCCCGTATAAAATGGTCTATGGAAAAGCATGTCACTTACCTCTCGAACTAGAATATAAGGCATATTGGGCTATTAAAGAGCTCAACTATGATTTTAAACTTGCCGGTGAAAAGAGGTTATTTGATATTAGCTCACTTGATGAATGGAGAACCCAAGCATATGAAAATTCCAAGTTGTTTAAAGGAAAAGTTAAAAGATGGCATGACAAAAGGATACAAAAGAGTGAGTTTAATGTAGGTGGTTATGTATTGCTATACAACTCTCGTTTAAGATTTTTCGCAGGAAAACTTCTCTCTAAATGGGAAGGCCCCTACGTCATCGAAGAGGTCTATCGTTCCGGTGCCATAAAAATCAACAACTTCGAGGGCATGAATCCAAAGGTGGTAAACGGTCAAAGAATTAAACATTATATCTTAGATAATCCCATAAATGTTGAAACCAATATTATTGAAACCGTAACCCTGGAGGAATACATAAGGGACACTTTCTGGAATGTTTCAGACTCCGAAAAGGAATAGGTATGTGGTACGGTAAGTAAACCGACTCCAAAACAATTTTTAAGGCAATATTTCTCCGTTTTGGAATATTTAGAAAAACAGAAAAATAAGTAGCAGTTCGGGAAGGACACGAGGGCCCCACGAGGGTGGTGGGCGTGCCCTACCCCCCTGGGCGCTCCCCCTACCTCGTGAGCGCCTCGTGTGCTTTCCGGACTCTGTTTTCTTGCACGATACGTATTTTGGTTGGTAAAAATTCATTATATATTCTCCCGATGGTTTTAACTCCCGTATCACGCTAAAATGCTCTGTTTTCGTTTCGAGATGTCCCGTTGCAGATTAAATTAACATGTCTTCCCAGGATTCGGAAGGAGAAAGCTATGTGGATGATTACTTAGCAAATCCCCAGGTTTATGGAGATGTGGAACACGATGGATGATCCACGGAGGAATAAGAGGACTATGAACCCAATGGGAAGGAGGAGACGAGCTCAGATGAAGATGTAGCACCATTACCTCAACCTGGGGACATGCACGTGGAGTTCAAAAAGTCAAGTCGCCCTAATAGAGTAAAGAAACCCAAGTTTGAATTTATCCCTTTTCGTCTCTTGCAGGAAAATAAGCAGGACCTATGCAAAAAGATATTAACCCTGGAGTGGGAAATTGATGATCTGAGAGATCAAAATGCCGTCCTCAAGTGCAAATTAAGGGAGAAGCCTAAGCCATCAACTAAATCAACAACACCCCCACCGTCTCCTCCAACAAAGAAGAATTGAGTATCTGGGTATGGGCACTCTCCTTGGAAACTGCCAAGCTTGGGGGAGGTGCCCCGGTATCGTATCACCATCACTTTTACCTTTACCATTTTTCTTAGTTCGATCCTTTTGATAGTATCTTGATCTAGTAGAATAAAGTTTATGGCATGATCTAGTTTTGAGTTTTGCTTTATGATCCCTCTGTGTAATCGAGTCCGTGAGTTATATATAATAAAGATTAGTGTTGAGTCAAGGGCTTGATTATTTTGCCATGATCTTGGGTGAATAAAAGAAAGAAGAAAAGAATAAAAGAAACAAAAAGTTCATATTGATCTTATTGAGAGTAATGACTTCACATAGAAAGAGTATGATGATTAAAAGTTGTTGGGAGTTGGCAGACATAGCTTTGGTCATTGTTGCAATTAATAGGAAGTAATAAGGAAAGAGAGGTTTCACATATAGATATATTATCATTGACATCTTTTATGATTGGGAGCACTCATTAAAATATGACATGCTAAAGAGTTGATGTTGGACAAGGAAGACAACGTAATGAGTTATGTCTTTCTTATATCTGAGATAAAGTATGTTGTCATGGTTCCTCTAACTTGTTGAGCTTGCCTTTCCCCCTCATGCTAGCCAAATTCTCAGCACCAAGTAGAAATACTACTTGTGCTTCCAAATATCCTTAAACCAGTTTTGCTATGAGAGTCCACCATATCTACCTATGGATTGAGTAAGATCCTTCAAGTAAGTTGTCATCGGTGCAAAGCAATAAAAATTGCTCTAAATATGTATGATTGATTGGTGTGGGAGAAATAAGCTTTATACGATCTTGTGATGTGGAAGTAATAAAAGCAACGGACTGCATAATAAAGGTTCATATCACAAGGGGCAATATAAAGTGACGTTCTTTCACATTGAGATTTTATACATCCAACCATAAAAGCGCATGGCAACCTCTGCTTCCCTCTGCGAAGGGCCTATCCTTTATTATTATCTTCTACCTTATGCAAGAGTCATGGTGATCTTCACCTTTTCTTTTTCATTTTATCCTTTGGCAAGCTCAGCATGTTGGAAAGAACATGATATATATATATATATATATATATATATAATTGGATGTAGGGGAGCATGAACCATTATTGTTGACATTACCCCTGAGGTAAAAGGTTGTGGGGCAAAACTATAAGCCCCTATCTTTCTCTGTGTCCGATTAAAACTCCGTAACCACAAGTATCGCGTGAGTGTTAGCAATTATGGAGGACTAAATGATAGTTGAGTATGTGGACTTGCTTTTCGGCTCTGACATAGACTCTTTCCGATGTTATGATAAATTGCAATTGCTTCAATGACTGAGATTATAGTTTGTTGGAGCCCAATAAGGTTTATGATTTATACTTTTGCATTGTGAATAGATCATCACTTGAACATAAGTAATCATATGACAAAACCTATATATGTTGCTGCTATAAGAATAATCATGATGCCATCATGTCCATATTTTATTTTTATCGACGCCTCTACCTCTAAACATGAGGACATATTTATTGTTATCGGCTTTTCGCTTGAGGACAAGCGAGGTCTAAGCTTGGGGGAGTTGATACGTCCCTTTTGCATCATGCTTTTATATCGATATTTATCGCATTATGGACTGTTATTTCACTTTATGTCACAATACTTATGGCTATTCTCTCTTATTTTACAAGGTTTACATAAAAAGGGAGAATGCCGGCAGCTGGAATTCTGGTCTGGAAAAGGAGCAAATATTAGAGACCTATTCTGCGCAACTCCAAAAGTCCTGAAACTCCATGCAATGTCTTAAAAGAAATAAAGAAAAATCCACGCCAAAGATGAAGGCCAAGGGGCCCACACCCTGCTCACAAGGGTGGGGGCGCGCAAAAAATAAGAAGGAACTTTTTGGGACGAGACTCCGCTGCCACAAGGCGGAACCTTGGCGGATCCAATCTAGAGCTCCGGCGGAGCTGTTCTGCCGAGGATACTTCCCTCCCGGAGGGGGAAATCATCATCATCATCATAACCAACGCTCCTCTCATCGGGAGAGGGCAATCTCCATCAACATCTTCACCAGCACCATCTCATCTCCAAACCCTAGTTCATCTCTTGTATCCAATTCTTGTCTCAAAGTCCGGGATTGGTGCTAGTAGGTTGCTAGTAGTGTTGATTACTCCTTGTAGTTGATGCTAGTTGGTTTAATTGGTGGAAGATCATATGTTCAGATCCTATATGCATATTATTACCCCTCTGATTTTGAACATGAATATGCGTTGTGAGTAATTACGTTCGTTCCTGAGGACAAGGGAGAAGTCTTGCTATGAGTAGTCATGTGAATTTGGTATTTGTTTGATATTTTGATAAGATGTATGTTGTCTAGCCTCTAGTGGTGTTATGTGAACGTCGACTACATAACACTTCACCATTATTTGGGCCTAGAGGAAGGCATTGGGAAGTAATAAGTAGATGATGGGTTGCTAGAGTGACAGAAGCTTAAACCCTAGTTTATGCGTTGCTTCGTAAGGGGCTGATTTGGATCCATATGTTTCATGCTATGGTTAGGTTTACCTTAATACTTTTGTTGTAGTTGCGGATGCTTGTAATAGAGGTTAATCATAAGTGGGATGCTTGCAATAGAGGTTGTCAAATTATCAAAGTATCAAATGCGAATCATATGAACGTGATGAAAACTAGCTTGACGATATTCCCATGTGTCCTTGGGAGCGTTTTTCCTATTATAAGAGTTTGTTCCGGCTTGTCCTTTAGTACAAAAAGGATTGGGCCACCTTGCTGCACTTTATTTAATTTTGTTACTTGTTGGTCGTTACAATTTATCCTATCACAAAACTATCCATTACCACTTATTTCAGTACTTGCAGAGAATACCTTGCTGAAAACCACTTATCATTTCCTTCTGCTCCTCATTGGGTTCGACACTCTTACTTATCGAAAGGACTACGATAGATCCCTTATACTTGTGGGTCATCAGTCATTTAAATCTCCAATGCAAATTGTTTCATGATCGAATCGTGTCCAAAAATTGTGATGACTTGACTTCCCTTGCACATCATAATGAACTTAGTTTGCTTGTGGGTTATGAAGAAATGAAACGTATATCTAACGATCTTCCAGAATTTGTCCTTGATAAATTTCTTGATTTTCATGTAAAGGAAATTTATATATATTTGCATTGAAAATCCTTATATTTCCAATTAATTAAAGACAAGAAAACAAATAGAAGATGAAGAGAATACTAATGAAATGGAAGAGACTTCCCAATATCCTCCTATTCTTTCTTGTGATGAATCAGGTAACGAGGAGGAGCCTTCTATTCAACCAATCTCATTAATAAGGAGCTCAAAAAAGAGGATTATACCCACACATAATGTGAAGAAGAAAAAGAAAAGACGAAGAAGCAAAGGTAAAAAGGTATCCCTCCCAAATGATGTTGCTCCTATTACTCATTGTGATGATGAAAATTGCTGTACTATTGGTGCTATCCATACTATTAATGATGAGAGTGATTATGCTTATGATATGAAAAGGCCCAAGCTTGGGGATGATATGTTTGATGAGAATGACATGTTTGAGAATTTATTTGCTGCAATTAATGTTTGTCCCAAGCTTGGGGAGGCTATGTTTCATGAAGATGATATATTTAACCTCCCAAGTTTTGACATGCAAATTATTATGATGATAGCATGCCTCCTATTTATGATTTTTATATTGATGAAAGTGGATTTGGGGAGGTCATGACTTTATTTAGTAATGATTCCACTATCTTGGATGAGGTTTCAATTGATTATGATGAGAACAAAGTTGCTACTTATGATGATTATTGTGATGACACTTATGCTATAAAAAGTAGTGATGATTATATTTACAAAACTTGTCATGATTTGATTACCCTTTTCCTGAACGTTACTCTTTTAATGTGGAAACAATTTATAGTATTCGAGTTTCTTATGATACTCCCACTATTCCGAATAAGAAGAATTTTGCTTATGTGGAGAGTAATAAAAATTCTATGCTTGTAGATCATGAAAAGAATGATTTATGTGATAGTTATATTGTTGAATTCATTCATGATGCTACTGAAAATTATTATGAGGGAGGAATATGTGCTTGTGGGAATTGTAATAATATCAAGTTTCCTCTCTATGTGTTGAAAAATCTTGAACTTATCCTTGTTTTACCTTCCTATGCAAGTTGATTCTTGTTCCCACAAGTTTCTTGCTCACAAAATCCCTATGCTTAGGAAGTGGGTTAGACTTAAATGTGCTTGTCATATGCTTCATGATGCTCCCGTTATGTTCAATTCTTATCTTTTATGTGAGCATGATTGAAATCATCATGCCTAGCTAGGGGTGTTAAACGATAGCGCTTGTTGCGAGGCAACCCAACTTCATTTTTGTTCCTTTATTTTTGTTCCTGTTTTTAGTAATAAATAAATCATCTATCCTCTGTTATGATTGTGTTTTTTATGTTTTAATTAGTGTTTGTATCAAGTAAAGCCTTTAGGATCTTCTTGGGTGATTGTTTTTTGATCTTACTGATAAAAACAGAAAGTATGCGCTCACGAGAATAATTTTCATTTTTTACCAGAGAGCGATAAAATACGAATTCCAACTACAGTAGATCTATATACAAATTATTTAGGTCTTCCTAATTTCTCAGAATTTTTGGAGTTATATAAGTATTCGAAACCTCCAGATTGCTAGAGACTGTTCTGTTTTTGACAGATTCTGTTTTCTATGCGTTGTTTGCTTATTTTGATGAATTTATGAGTAGTATCGGAGGGTATGAACCATTGAGAAGTTGGAATATAGTAGATATTACACTAATATGAATTTAGAATGAGTTCAAAAGAGTACCTAAGTGGTTATTTACTTTCTGATACTAATGGAGCTTACGAGTTTTCTGTTAAGTTTTGTGTTGTGAAGTTTTCAATTTTGGGTAAAGATTCGATGGACTATGGAATAAGGAGTGGTAAGAGCCTAAGATTGGGGATGCCCAAGGCATACAAAGGAAAAATTCAAGGACAACCAAAAGCCTAAGCTTGGGGATGCCCCGGAAGGCATCCCCTCTTTCGTCTTCGTTCATCGGTAACTTTACTTGGAGCTATATTTTTATTCACCACATGACATGTGTTTTGCTTGGAGCGTCATTTTATTTTATTTTGTTTTGCTTGCTGTTTGAATAATATACCAAGATCTGAAATTCTTAAATATTAGAGAGTCTTCACATAGTTGCATAATTATTCGACTAGTCATTGATCCTCACTTATATCTTTCGGAGTAGTTTGTCATTTGCTCTAGTGCTTCACTTATATCCTTTTAGAGCACGGTGGTGGTTTTATTTTATAGAAATTATTGATCTCTCATGCTTCACTTATATTATTTTGAGAGTCTTTTAGAATAGCATGGTAATTTGCTTTGGTTATGAAATTACTCCTAATATGATAGGCATCCAAGATGGGTATAATAAAAACTTTCAGATAAAGTGCATTGAATACTATGAGAAGTTTGATTCCTTATGATTGTTTTGAGATATGAAGATGGTGATTGTCGGTGTCAAAACTGGCGGATCTCGGGTAGGGGGTCCCGAACTGTGCGTCTAAGGCGGATGGTAACAGGAGGCAGGGAACACAATGTTTTACCCAGGTTCGGGCCCTCTTGATGGAGGTAAAACCCTACGTCCTGCTTGATTAATATTGATGATATGGGTAGTACAAGAATAGATCTACCATGAGATCAGAGAGACTAAACCCTAGAAGCTACGTGATTAATATTGATGATACAGAAGAAACCACTTTTTCTTTGGCGGGACTTAGAGCGGCGCCGCCGACGTTGGCGCTTGGGTTGCTTCTTGGAGGGGTCATCCTCTGCTCTCTCGTCGCCATTGCCTTGTTTGGGTGTATCCACCATGTATATATCGTATGATGAGGTGGTTGTCCAGTGCCCTGTGGGCAGTGGTTCTTCTTCGTCTCCCGCATCGTCGTCCATACCGTCGATGTCTTCGGAGTCGAAGTCGAGCATGTCGGTTAAGTCATCGACAGTGGCTACTAAGTGGGTGGTGGGTGGACCATGAATTTATTCATCGTCCGCATCCCAGTCCTGCCGGACATAGTTCGGCCAGGATCCTCCTGATAAGGAGAGAGATCTTAATGAGTTCAGTATGTCGCCAAAGGGCGAGCGCTGAAAAATATCCGCGGAGGTAAACTCCATGATCGGCGCCCAATCAGATTCGATAGGAACGAGCACAGGCGGTTCGGAGTCCGTGGCCGGAGAAGGATCTGACAGTTTAACAACACGGCTCTCGTGCAAGGTAAGGTCGATGTTTGGCTCAATCGCCGCTGAGGGTAAGGCCTCCGTGGCGGGGTCCATCCACCCGTCCATGGACAGCGGAACTGGCTCCGAATTGAGGGTCGGAGCGGCTGCCTGTGCGATCTCCTGAACACTGTCCGATGGTAGAGCTAAATCGTACTCATCGTGACCGCATGACACACAAGGCAGAGGCTCGAATCCGTCGAAGATCAAGTCTCCACGGATATCGGCCATGTAGTTTAAGCTTACAAACCTGACCTGGTGGCCAGGGGCGTAACTTTCAATCTGCTCCAGATGGCCAAACGAATTGGCCCGCAGTGCAAAGCCGCCGAACACGAAGATCTATCCAGGGAGAAAAGTCTCACCCTGGACTGCATCGCTATCGATGATAGCAGGAGCCATCAAGCCTAATGGCGACGACACAGAGGAACTCTCAATGAAAGCACCAATGTCGGTGTCAAAACCGGCGGATCTCGGGTAGGGGGTCCCGAACTGTGCGTCTAAGGCGGATGGTAACAGGAGGCAGGGAACACAATGTTTTACCCATGTTCGGGCCCTCTTGATGGAGGTAAAACCCTACGTCCTGCTTGATTAATATTGATAATATGGGTAGTACAAGAATAGATCTACCACGAGACCAGAGAGGCTAAACCCTAGAAGCTAGCCTATGGTATGATTGTATTTGTCCTACGGACTAAAACCCTCCGGTTTATATAGACACCGGAGAGGTTAGGGTTACACAAGGTCGGTTACAAAGGAGGATATACACATATCCGTATTGCCTAGCTTGCCTTCCACGCCAAGTAGAGTCCCATCCGGACACGTGCCGAAGTCTTCAATATGGTATCTTCATAGTCCAATAGTCCGGCCAAAGGATATAGTCCGGCTGTCCGGAGACCCCCTAATCCAGGACTCCCTCAGTAGCCCCTGAACCAGGCTTTCAATGATGATGAGTCCGGCGCGCAGTATTGTATTCGGCATTGCAAGGTGGGTTCCTCCTCCGAATATACCACGGAAGAATTTGAATATAAGGATAGTGTCCGACCCTGCAAAATAAGTTCCACATACCACCGCAGAGAGAATAATATTTTCGCAAATCTAATTTGCTGACTTGTTTTGGCAACATGACATTATGTCATGGCCCGGCGATTATTCGAACCGTTTCCTTTAACTACCCCGCACATAACGCGAGGCAGTTTTTTGACACGTCTTGTCAAAGCAGAGATCGTGTCCCCCTAATTACGGGATTCTCATCAATACGGGTGTGGGTAACCCAACCGCGCCATCGATTACGCCGCTTGGGGGATAAGCGAGTTTTACCAGGCTAGTGGGGACGCATAGTTTCGTCCGCCCATATAAAGGGATAAGGATTTACCTTTTCATCCACGCCTTCTTCCTCCTTTGCTCATCCACCTTCGCACACTCGAGCTCCAGCGCCCAAGTTCGCATTTCCCACCTCAACCTTCTCCAACCATGTCCGGAGCGGGAGGCAGGTGGATGGTCTCCTCCGTCACGGAGGGACACGTCAAGAAGCTGAGGAGAGCCGGATACTTGCCCGATGGCATCGCGCACCGGCTCCCAGAGGAGGGGCAGCTCATCCCCACCCCCAGGCCCCATGAGAGGGTAGTGTTCCTCACCCATTTCCTCCGTGGACTGGGATTTCCTCTCCACCCATTTGTCCGGGGGCTCATGTTCTACCACAGCCTGGATTTCCACGATCTGGCCCCAAACTTTATGCTCAATATCTCGACGTTTATCGTCATGTGCGAGGCTTTCCTCCGCATCAAGCCCCACTTCGGTTTATGGCTGAAGACTTTCAATGTCAAGCCGAAGGTAGTGAGCGGCCTCCAGGCGGAGTGCGGAGGCACCATGGTGGGCAAGATGCCCAACATCACATGGCTCGAGGGCTCCTTTGTGGAGACCATAAAGGGGTGGCAATCGGGGTGATTCTACATCACCGAGCCGCGTGACCCTACATGGGTAGCGGCCCCCGAGTTCCGATCTGGCTTCCCCACACGGCTCACCTCCTGGCAAGAGAAGGGCCTGTCTTGGGGTAGTTCGGGAGAGCTGACCGGACTCCAAACATGTATTCAAAACATGGTGAACAAGAAGCTCAAACTCGTCAACGTAGTCCAGGTGATGCTCCACCGCCGGATCCTCCCGTGCCAACAACGGGACTTCAACTTGTGGGAGTTCGACCCGGCGCAGCACCGAACTCTGAACAGGCTCTTCGACACAACTCACGAAGATGCCTAGAGGGTGATGTTCAAGAGCGCCGAGGTCCCCCTCCCATTACTGAGGATCACAGATTCAGCGCGAAGCGCCAAGCTAGTGCGGTAAGCTGCTTTACCTCTCATAGGATACTTATTTTTTATAGATTGACTCCATGCGGGATCTAAACTCCCGTACCTTTGACAGGACTGGCAGGAGACGCCCGGGCAGATCGACTGTCCGGCTCCTTTGCCCGAAGGCCCAGCAGACGCTCTTCTGGCGAAGATGCTGACTCCGGCTCCTTATACGGTGCCGGAGAAGACCAAGAAGGCCAAGGGAACCCGAAAGAGTTCCCGACTCCAGGCGTCGTCGGACTCACCGTCCGAGGACTCTACAGCGCAATCCTCCCCTGAAGATGAGGAGGCAGAAGAAGATGCTCCCCCTCCAGACGGGGGAGACAAGAAAAGGAAGGCCGCCCCAACCGGGGAGGCCGAAGGGTCCAAGAAGGGGAGAACTCTCCTTCCGGACTGCTCTACTACCGCCGCCAACGGTGAAGTCGAGTGGCTGCCCAGGGCCAAGCCCCTGGGGAAGTCGTAAGTATTCGGATACTAGAGTAAGTCATAGTATTCCTTTGTCGCACTACTTCACCTAACGCCAAACATGATTATCCAGGCCGCCACGAGCCAGTATCGATGTATCGTCAGACGGCTCCCTGGGCTCATCGGACATGGATAATGATCCAGTCCCAACCGCCACCTCCCCTCATCCTGCTGATGACGCCGAGGTGCTGTCTCACGATGCACCGGGTCGAGGGGAGACAGTCCCGGAGGCGCCTCAAGGCGGCCTCCCGGACTTCGGGAGCCGAGGGGACAAGGCCCATGAGAGCTCCGAGTTCGGCCCTCAGCCGAACACCGCGCCGGAACCTCCAGTGGTTTCCGGCTCGGGCAGGCGGCCTCCTTCTAAGAGGGGCGAGACGCCTGTACCGGTGACCTTTGTCCATCCAGAGGTGCCGGACAATCTGCTGGAAGCGCTTCGCAGCGCTTCCATCGACGAGGAGCACCGCACTATCATGAATGCGGTGATCCAGAAGGTTCGGTCCGCCAAGAGCGGATTGACTGAAGCCTATGCCAGCCTTCTGACAGGCTTTGAGGTAAGTGTTTAAAATGTAGGAAAATATTACCACATATATAGTAGCCCCTGATTCTCTGTTCGGTGTTCACAAAGAAAAGCCGAACAACGGATCAAACAATATCGCAGGAGTCTAATATGAGTATGTCAATATGCGTATGCAGGCTTCGCTGCTGGCCTCAGCTGCACTGACTGCGGAGGTCGCCTCACTGAAGCAGGACCTCGAGGGGTCCAAGAAAGAGCTCGGCCATGCCAAGAGGCAGCTCGAGGAGAACAAGGGTAAGTAATACCCTGTCTATAAATATGTATATATAAAAGAAGACACAGTTGCAAAATGACAGGATCATCGTATATTTGCCAGGGGCCACGACCGAGGTGGCAACCCTGAAGCAAGCGCTAACCAAGGCCGAAGATAAAGCGGCCAAGAAGCGCACCGAGCGGGAAAAGCAAGAGGCTCGTGTGGGCGAGGTGCATCAAGAGCTCCAGGCTCTCGTGTCGAAGCATGAGGCGTTGGAGCGTGACTCGAAGACACGGGAGTCCGAGCTTGCCGCCGCCCGTGAAAGTGCCAAGAGTGCCAAGGCCGAAGCACAGAAGGCCCTCCAGGAGATTGATGCGATGAGGAAGATAGCGGCGGGTAAGGCATTCTATATGCAAAGCAAGCATCTGAAAGTAAATTACTGATTACTTACCCGAATTCGGAGCTCTCCAGGAGCATTCGCAGATTTGCCCCGCAGCGTGTCGGATGCCGCACAGTTTTACCAGGCCGAGGAGGGAAGCTCAACGGACAAGCTGTTCTAGTCTCAGTATACTGTGCCTCTGAGCGACCAGCTAAAGCAGTTGGTCGAGCTGCACAAGGCGGCCGAACAGGCCATGAAGGGCCTTATAGTCCGGCTGTGGCCTGGCGACGCCCTTCCGAACAGCTACTTCGGCCTGGTGAGGCGGCTTGTGGATGCCTGCCCACGGCTGGAGGTCGTCAAGCGGTCCGTCTGCATCGAAGGTGCACGCCGGGCTTTCGCCCGTGTGAAGGTGCAGTGGGCCAAGCTAGACGCTGTGAAGCTGATCAAGGAAGGGCCGCCGCAGGGCAAGGAGCATCGCACCCCCGAGATTTATTATGAGGGTGTCCTGAAGGGTTCCCATCTTGTAGCGGACGAATGTTCAAAGGATGTAATATTTGAGTAAACTTGCTCGTGTGATCCTGTATGATGAAAACTTGTTTCATATGCGCTATGCAACGCTTGTGTGAATTTAAAATATTACCTTCTATTTGGCTGTTTATCCAATCTGAGAGATGGCTAGTCCTCGGCTTCTGCCCCCGTGCCACGAGTGCTGGGGTGTTCGGGATAAACCTGAGCACTCTTGTTCCCATGTTTGGGTCCTTCGAGGGAGGTGCTCAGCACAACGAACAAGGCAACCGGACTAATAATGCTTTATCACTCTCACTTAGCCATAGAATTCTATAATTTTAAATTTCGGCAAAGCCCCTGGTATTCGGAAGGCCGAATTCGGGGCATGATACATGGCTTTAAGCCGGACAGGGCCGGCCCCTCGCTCTAAGCGGCATAAGTCTTTAGGGACTCGAAAACCTCGCCGAACAGCGACCAGTCTCTCGCCTTATCATGAAAGTCAGTTTTAGCTTTCTCTACTGAGGTGCTAAGCCCAGCAGAATCGGGGCACAATCGCAGTAGTTCTCCTAGCGCTACCTTAGCCGATAGAGCGGAACGTAAGGTACCAAAACATAGGAGCCGGGCAAACCCAACATTTGACCAAAGACATGATTCGGAGCTGATGCATATAATGCTATAAGTTTGGGGTGCCGCACTTGTGAAAGTGTTCGGACTTTTCACACCATATTGTGGGGTACGTAAGCCCCTAGTGTATTGGCCGTACCAAAGTGTACGGTTGCAAGGCGTCATTAATTAACACACACACACACACACACATATATATATAACAAGAATGCAATAATAGTCGTGATGTTATGCATTGTTTATTCAAAAAGGTGCGTTAAAGCAGAATGATACAGATAGTGCGATAAGCAAAGAGTAGGACTATGTCCCTTCCAAGGGCAAGCTGAGGAATAGTATTAAATCAAATATTTCGCTCGTTATTGTAATCCACCTGGGAATTCCGTGGTGTGACGTAGCTTTCTGCCTCCTTGGTTGCTGCATCATGTGTTCGGCAATAGTGCTGCCGGACAGGGTTTCCAGAGATTAAGGTCCTGAAAAGGAGAAAAATAACCAAACGGGAAGCCCCTAGTGCGGTTTAAGCCGCGTCTTGGGGCGTGCCGCAGTTGTGCCCCCTCCCCACCTGTGCCCATGGTATTTTTAATGTGTAATTATGTATGCGTGGCACGAGTTTCACCATTTGGCTAGGACTCGGGTGGGGGACGCATTGCTACGCGAGCTCATATCGCGCCAGGCGGTCTAGTTGTCGATTGCTCCGAGCGCGCTTGAAGGTGTCCGGGTCTTGAAATGCCGAACCGGTGGATTGCCTTGAGAGGCTGCTTTGCGCTTCTGCTGCGAGGGCCGCGGTGTGCTCCTCCGTTCGGAGAGAGCGCTCTGTGTTTCCATTTACTGTAATAACCCTGCGAGGTCCTGTCATCTTGAGCTTGAGGTATGCATAATGCGGTACCGCATTGAATCTCGCAAATGCGGTTCGCCCGAGCGGTGCATGATAACCACTGCGGAACGAGACTATATCGAAGATTAACTCTTCGCTTCGGAAGTTATCCGGGGATCCGAAGACCACTTCCAGTGTAATTGAGCCTGTGCAATGGGCCTCTATGCCTGGAATGATGCCCTTAAAGGTCGTTTTTGTGGGTTTGATCCTTGAGGGGTCTATACCCATTTTGCGCACTGTGTCCTGATAAAGCAGGTTCAGGCTGCTGCCGCCATCCATAAGGACTCAAGTGAGGTGAAATCTGTCAATTATTGGGTCCAGAACCAGTGTGGCGAATCCGCCATGACGGATACTAGTGGGATGGTCCCTGTGATCGAAAGTGACCGGATAGGAGGACCATGGGTTGAACTTTGGGGCGACTGGCTCCAGCGCATATACGTCCCTGAGCGCACGCTTCCGCTCCCTCTTGGGGATGTGGGTTGCGTATATCATGTTCACCGTCCGCACTTGTGGGGGAAACCTCTTCTGTCCTCCGGTGTGTGGCTGCCGGGGCTCCTCCTCCTCATCACTATGTGGCCCCTTGTCCTTGTTTTCGGCAATTAACTTGCCGGCCTGCTTGAACACCCTACAATCCCTGTTGGTATGATTGGCTGGCTTGTTTGGGGTGCCGTGTATTTGACACGAGCGATCGAGTATCCGGTCCAAGCTGGACGGACCAAGCGTACTTTGTTTGAATGGCTTTTTCCGCTGACCGGGTTTAGAGCCTTTGAATCCGGCATTGACTGTCGTATCCTCGGTATTATCACTGTTAATGCGGCGCTTATGTTTGTTGCGACGTGACCTGCTATTGCCATCCTTGGTATCTGAAGTACCATGGTTCTTTGATATGTTATTACTGCGAGCCAGCCAGCTGTCTTCTCCCGCACAAAAGCGGGTCATGAGTGTCGTGAGGGCTGCCATAGATTTCGGCTTTTCCTGACCAAGGTGTCGGGCCAGCCATTTGTCGCGGATGTTGTATTTGAAAGCCGCTAAGGCCTCTGCATACGGACAGTCAACGATTTGATTTTTCTTTGTTAGGAATCGAGTCCAGAATTGCCTGGCCGATTCTTCCGGCTACTAAATTATGTGGCTCAAGTCATCGGCATCTGGTGGCCGCACATAAGTGCCCTGAAAGTTGTTGAGGACTGCAGCTTCCAGATCTTCCCAACAGCTAATGGACTCTTCTGGCAGCTGTTAAGCCAATGCCGTGCTGGTCCCTTGAGCTTTAGTGGGAGGTATTTGATGGCGTGTAAGTCATCACCGCGGGCCATGTGGATTTGGAGGAGGAAATCCTCGATCCATACCGCGGGATCTGTTGTGCTGTCGTATGATTCAATATTTACAGGTTTGAAACCTTCTGGGATTTGATGATCCATTACTTCGTCTGTGAAGCATAAGGGGTGTGCGGCGCCTCTGTATTAGGCTATATCACGATGCAACTCGAATGGGTCTTGCCCGCTGTGTTCGGCCCGGCCGGATTTGCTTTTACTGTATCTGGCGTGACATTTATCGTCTCGCAGAGTGGCGTGCCCTCGTGATCCGTAGATCGATCTTGCATGCTTTGCTTTGTCCTCCAATATGTATCGCAGGTCTGGCGTATCTCCCCATGCCTTTTTATTTGAATGGCATTGGGGTGCAGACTGAGTTTTTGGCGGGAATGCCTCTCTATCACGGCCACGAGGTGGCCGATCAGCCGCATCATACGCTTCTTCCTCTAGTCGGGGTAGCAACCTGCACTTTGGGTAACTCTTGGAGGGGCGTTCGAGTTTATATTCCTCGGCCGCGAGGACTTCAGTCCATCTGTCACCTAGCAGATCCTGATCAGCTTGAAGCCGCTGCTGCTTTTTCTTAAGGCTATTTCCGTGGCTATAAGCCAACATTTGAAGCGCTCTTGTTCGACGGGATCCTCTGGCACGACGAATTCGTCATCGACGAGGCTTGCCTCGTCTTCATAGGGGGCATGTAATTATCATCCTCCTCCTCTCCATCTGCCGCTCTCTCAGGAGGGCTGGCTCCTCCATCCTCCTGCTCTAAATCTTGCTGGAGGGGATTGTTGTTGTCTTCGTCACTATCCGGAGTATTATTATCTCCTGTGCAGGTATCACCACTTTTTCTTTGGCGGGACTTAGAGCGGCGCCACCGACGTTGGCACTTGGGTTGCTTCTTGGAGGGGTCATCCTCTGCTCTCTCGTCGCCATTGCCTTGTTTGGGTGTATCCACCATGTATATATCGTATGATGAGGTGGCTGTCCAGTGCCCTATGGGCAGTGGTTCCTCTTCGTCTCCCGCATCGTCGTCCATACCGTCGATGTCTTCGGAGTCGAAGTCGAGCATGTCGGTTAAGTCATCGACAGTGGCTACTAAGTGGGTGGTGGGTGGGCCACGGATTTCTTCATCGTCCGCATCCCAGTCCTGCCGGACATAGTTCGGCCAGGATCCTCCTGATAAGGAGAGAGATCTTAATGAGTTCAGTATGTCGCCAAAGGGCGAGCGCTAAAAAATATCCGCGGAGGTAAACTCCATGATCGGCGCCCAGTCGGATTCGATAGGAACGGGCACAGGCGGTTCGGAGTCCGTGGCCGGAGAAGGATCTGGCAGTTTAACAACACGGCTCTCGTGCAAGGTAAGGTCGATGTTTGGCTCGATCGCCGCTGAGGGTAAGGCCTCCGTGGCGGGGTCCATCCGCCCGTCCATGGACGGTGGAACTGGCTCCGAATTGAGGGTCGGAGCGGCTGCGTGTGCGATCTCCTGAACACTGTTCGATGGTAGAGCTAAATCGTACTCATCGTGACCGCATGACGCACAAGGCAGAGGCTCGAATCCGTCGAAGATCAAGTCTCCACGGATATCGGTCGTGTAGTTTAAGCTTCCAAACCTGACCTGGTGGCCAGGGGCGTAACTTTCAATCTGCTCCAGATGGCCAAGCGGATTGGCCCGCAGTGCAAAGCCGCCGAACACGAAGATCTATCCAGGGAGAAAAGTCTCACCCTGGACTGCATCGCTATCGATGATAGCAGGAGCCATCAAGCCTAATGGTGACGGCACAGAGGAACTCTCAATGAAAGCACCAATGTCGGTGTCAAAACCGGCGGATCTCGGGTAGGGGGTCCCGAACTGTGCGTCTAAGGCGGATTGTAACATGAGGCAGGGAACCCAATGTTTTACCCAGGTTCGGGCCCTCTTGATGGAGGTAAAACCCTACGTCCTACTTGATTAATATTGATGATATGGGTAGTACAAGAATAGATCTACCACGAGATCAGAGAGGCTAAACCCTAGAAGCTAGCCTATGGTCTGATTGTATGTTGTCCTACGGACTAAAACCCCCCGGTTTATATAGACACTGGAGAGGTTAGGGTTACACAAGCTCGATTACAAAGGAGGAGATACACATATCCTTATTTCCTAGCTTGCCTTCCACGCCAAGTAGAATCCCATCCGGACACATGATGAAGTCTTCAATCTGGTATCTTCATAGTCCAACAGTCCGGCCAAAGGATATAGTCCGGCTGTCCGGAGACCCCCTAATCCAGGACTCCCTCAGTGATATTAGAGTCATGCTAGTTGAGTAGTTGTGAATTTGAGAGATACTTGTGTGATGAAGTCGGAGCATGATTTAGTTTTTTTGATTGCCTTCCTTATGAGTGGCGGTCAGGGACGAGCGATGGTATTTTCCTACCAATCTATCCCCCTAGGAGCATGCGCGTAGTACTTTGTTTTGATAACTAATGGATTTTTGCAATAAGTATGTGAGTTCTTTATGACTAATGTTGAATCCATGGATTATACGCACTATCACCCTTCCACCATTGCTAGCCTCTCTAGTACCGTGCAACTTTCACCGGTACCATAAACCCACCATTTACCTTCCTCAAAACAGCCACCATACCTACCTATTATGGCATTTCCATAGGCATTCCGAGATATATTTCCATACAACTTTCCACCGTTCCATTTATTATGACATGCTTCATCATTGTCATATTGCTTTGCATTATCATGTAGTTGACATCGTATTTGTGGCAAAGCCACCGTTCATAATTTCATACATGTCACTCTTGAATCATTGCACATCCCGGTACACTGCCGGAGGCATTCACATAGAGTCATATTTGTTCTAAGTATCGAGTTGCAATTCTTGAGTTGTAAGTAAATAAAAGTGTGATGTTCTTCATTATTATAGCACTATCCCATGTGAGGAAAGGATGATGGAGACTATGATTCCCCCACAAGTCGGGATGAGACTTCGGTCGAAAAAATTTACAAAAGGGGCCAAAGAAGCCCACCAAAAAAATGATGAGAGAAAAAGATAGAAGGAGCAACGCTACTATCCCTTTTCCACACTTGTGCTTCAAAGTAGCACCATGATCTTCATGATAGAGAGTCTCCTATTTTGTCACTTTCATATACTAGTGGGAATTTTTCATTATAGAACTTGGCTTGTATATTCCAATGATGGGCTTCCTCAAAATGCCCTAGGTCTTCGTGATCAAGCGAGTTGGATGCACACCCACTTAGTTTCTTTTTGAGCTTTCATACACTTATAGCTCTAGTGCATCCGTTGCATGGCAATCCCTACTCACTCACATTGATATCTATTGATGGGAATCTCCATAGCCCATTGATACGCCTAGTTGATGTGAGACTATCTTCTCATTCTTGTCTTCTCCACAACCACCATTCTATTTCACATATAGTGCTATGTCCATGGCTCACGCTCATGTATTGCGTGAAGTTTGAAAAAGTTTGAGAACATCAACAGTAAGAAACAATTGCTTGGCTTGTCATCGGGGTTGTGCATGATTTAAATATTTTGTGTGATGAAGATAGAGCATAGCCAGACTATATGATTTTGCAGGGATAGATTTCTTTGGCCATATTATTTTGAGAAGGCATAATTTCTTGGTAAGTATGCTTGAAGTATTATTGTTTTTATGTCAATATTAAAATTTTGTCTTGAATCTTATGGATCTGAATATTCATGCCATAATAAAGAGAATTACATTGAAAATTATGTTAGGTAGCATTCCACATCAAAAATTCTGTTTTTCTCATTTACCTACTCGAGGACGAGAAGGAATTAAGCTTGGGGATGCTTGATACGTCTTCAACGCATCTATAATTTTTGATTGTTCCATGCTATTATATTATCCATCTAGGATGATTTATATGCTATTTAATATGATTTTTGGGACTAACCTATTAACCTAGAGCTCAGTGCCAGTTTCTGTTTTTTCCTTGTTTTTGAGTATCACAGAAAAGGAATATCAAACGGAGCCCAATTGACCTGAAAATTTACGGAGATTATTTATGGACCAGAAGAAGCCCACAGAGTATTAGAGATGGGCTAGAGGAGTCCTAAGGCACCCACGAGGGTGGGGGGCGCGCCCTACCCCCCTGGCCGTGCCCCCTACCTCATGGCCGCCTCGTGGACCCCCCTGACTTGTTCCCGACGCCAACGCCTCTTATATAACCCCAAACTTCCAGAAAGAAACCTAGATCGGGAGTTTCGCCGCCGCAAGCCTCTATAGCCACCAAAAATAAATCGGGACCCTGTTCCGGCACCCTGCCGGAGGGGGGAACCATCACCGGCGGCCATCTTCATCATCCCGACGCTCTCCATGACGAGGAGGGAGTAGTTCACCCTCGGGGCTGAGGGTATGTACCAGTAGCTATGTGTTTGAATATCTCTCTCTCTCTCTCTCGTGTTCTTGATTCGACACGATCTTGATGTATCGCGAGCTTTGCTATTATAGTTGGATCTTATGATGTTTCTCCCCCTCTGCTCTCTTGTAATGGATTGAGTTTTCCCTTTGAAGTTATCTTATCGGATTGAGTCTTTATGGATTTGAGAACACTTGATGTATGTCTTGCATGTGCTTATCTGTGGTGACAATGGGATATTCACGTGATCCACTTGATGTATGTTTTGGTGATCAACTTGCGAGTTCCATGACCTCGTCAACTTATGCATAGGGGTTGGCACACGTTTTCGTCTTGACTCTCTGGTAGAAACTTTGGGGCACTCTTTGAAGTTCTTTGTGTTGGTTGAATAGATGAATCTGAGATTGTGTGATGCATATCATATAATCATACCCACGGATACTTGAGGTGACATTGGAGTATCTAGGTGACATTAGGGTTTTGCTTGATTTGTGTCTTAAGGTGTTATTCTAGTATGAACTCTAGGATAGATCGAACGGAAAGAATAGCTTCTTGTTATTTTACTATGGACTCTTGAATAGATCGATCAGAAAGGATAAGTTTGAGGTGGTTTCGTACCCTACAATAATCTCTTCGTTTGTTCTCTTCCATTAGTGACTTTGGAGTGACTCTTTGTTGCATGTTGAGGGTTCGTTAGATGATCCAATTATGTTATTATTGTTGAGAGAACTTTCACCAGTGAAAGTATGAACCCTAGGCCTTGTTTCAACACATTGCAATACCGTTTTTGCTCACTTTTATCATTAGTTACCTTGTTGTTTTTATATGTTCATATTACAAAAACCTATATCTACCATCCATATTGCACTTGTATCACCATCTCTTTGCCAAACTAGTGCACCTATACAATTTACCATTGTATTGGGTGTGTTGGGGACACAAGAGACTCTTTGTTATTTGGTTGCAGGGTTGTTTAAGAGAGACCATCTTCATCCTACGCCTCCCACGGATTGATAAACCTTAGGTCATCCACTTGAGGGAAATTTGCTACTGTCCTACAAACCTCTGCACTTGGAGGCCCAACAACTGAAGGAAATATGCCCTAGAGGCAATAATAAAGTTGTTATTTGTATTTCCTTATATCATGATAAATGTTTATTATTCATGCTAGAATTGTATTAACCGGAAACTTAGTGCATGTGTGAATACATAGGCAAAGAGTGTGTCACTAGTATGCCTCTACTTGACTAGCTCGTTGATCAAAGGTGGTTAAGTTTCCTAGCCATGGACAAAGAGTTGTCATTTGATAAACGGGGTCACATCATTAGAGAATGATGTGATTGACTTGACCCATCTGTTAGCTTAGCACGATGATCGTTTAGTTTACTCTATTGCTTTCTCCGTAACCTATACATGTTACAATGACTATGAGATTATGCAACTCCCGAATACCAGAGGAACACTTAGTGTGCTATCAAACGTCACAACGTAACTAGGTGGCAATAAAGATGCTCTACAGGTGTCTCCGATGGTGTTTGTTGAGTTGGCATAGATCGAGATTAGGATTTGTCACTCCGTGTATCGGAGAGGTATCTCTAGGCCCTCTCGGTAATGCACATCACTATAAGCCTTGCAAGTAATGTGGCTAATGAGTTAGTTACGAGATGTAGCATTACGGAACGAGTAAAGAGACTTGTCGGTAACGAGATTGAAGTAGGTATTGAGATACCGACGATCGAATCTCGAGCAAGTAACATACCGATGACAAAGGGAACAATGTATGGTTTGACTGATAAATATCTTCATAGAATATGTAGGAACCAATATGAGCATCCAGGTTCCGCTATTGGTTATTGATCGGAGATGAGTCTCGGTCATGTCTACATAGTTCTCGAACCCGTAGGGTCCGCACGCTTAACGTTCGATGACGATCGGTATTATGAGTTTATGTGTTTTGATGTACCGAAGGTTGTTCGGAGTCCCGGATGTGATCACGGGTGAGACATAAAGATCGATATATTGGAAGCCTATGTTTGGACATCGGAATGTTTCCGGGTGAGTTCGAGAATATACCAGAGTACTGGGAGGTTACGGAAACCACCCGGGAAGTA
The DNA here is from genome assembly GCF_002162155.2 of Triticum dicoccoides. Taxonomy (NCBI): domain Eukaryota; kingdom Viridiplantae; phylum Streptophyta; class Magnoliopsida; order Poales; family Poaceae; genus Triticum; species Triticum dicoccoides. Next base: position 77,205,793 of record NC_041380.1, read on the forward strand.
TATGGGCCTTATTGGGCCTTAGTGGGAGAGAGGAGAAGGAAGCCTAGGAGCCCCCCCCCAAGCCCAATCCGAATTGGGAAGGGGATGGCCCCCCTTTCCTTCCTCCTTCCTCCCCTTTCCTTCCTCTCCTAGTCCAACTAGGGAAGGGGGGAATCCTACTCCCGGTGGGCCATAGAGGGCCAGCCCTCCCCCTCCTCCACTCCTTTATATACGGGGGAGGGGGCACCCCATAGACACACAAGTTGACTATTGTCTTAGCCGTGTGCGGTGCCCCCCTCCAACATAATCCACCTCGGTCATATCGTTGCAGTCACTACAAAAAAAAGACACATCCGTGACATTTTGGGCTGAACAAATTTTTTTTCTGTCATACATATGACACTTCTATGACGATAATTGTGACCAAACCCGGTATCATCATAGATGTGGTGGGCTCCTACTTCTATGACAAAAAATCATGACAGAAAATGGGCTTTTCGTCCTGGGCGGGCCGAAGTCGCAGTTGCATGACATTCTTTGGGCCGTCCATGACGGAAAAAACCGTGGTAGAAGCGAGGGGGAGGAAAATTTCGGGGAGTTCCCGGTTACGGTGGGAGGTCGGGGGCCGAGCAATGCGTGCTTCTCTCGTACACGTACGCGTGTGTGTGCGAGGCGTTGGCTCTAACTGAACCCGAGCGAGGCGTTGGGCTCTAACTGAACCCGAGCGATTGCACTGCAGGCTACGCGTTACTGAACCCGAGCGATCGATCGATGGCTGTTAACTGAACCTGATCGAGCGATTCCTTCGCTACTGCTGCTAACTAAAGCTGATCGATGCTGCCTTTGGATGAACAGTGAGCGTTGCGGGGGGTTTGGATGAATAGTTCCCGGTGGGGGTGGATGAACAGGACCCCGTGGTGTTGCCTCTGAATGAACATGACCCCGATCGGTCGAGTCGGTTGGGGCTGGATGAACAGGACCCCGTGGAGGGCTGGATGAACAGGACCACCCCGTGGAGGGCAGGATGAATAGTAGACGATGGAAGGCAGGATGAACAGTAGCCCGTGGAGGGGTGGTTGAACAGGAGCCCGTGGAGAGGGCTGGTTGAATAGTAGCCGGTGGAGTAGCGCGCGGTGGAGGCTGGATGAACAGGAGCCCGTGGATGAACAGTCGCAGGTGGAGGCTGGAGGAGGTCGACGGTGGATGAACAGTAGCTCATGGAGGCTGGAGGGGGTCGACAGTGGAGATCAACAGTATCCCGTGGAGTCCTGTTTTGCGGTACGCCACACCCCTCCCTATGAACAGGACCCCTGTTTCGACCGTAGCGCTCCAACACAAGTCTGTTTCCTCCGTTTTGCGGTACGCCACACCCCTCCCGATGAACTGGACCCCTGTTTCGACCGTAGGAGGTCTGTTTCCTCCGTTTTGTGGTACGCCAGACCCCTCCCGATCAACAGGATCCCGTTTCGAACGTGGCCGGTCGAACACAAGACCGTTTCCTCCGTTCTGCGGTACGCCAGGCCTTGTTTCCATCGCCTATTTCGTCCAAGCCCTCCCGATGAACACGACGCATTTCGTTGCCTCCCCATGAACATGACGCATTCCGTTGCCTCCCCATGAACACGACGACGACGCTGTTTCTCCGTTCCGACCTAGCCATCTACACGAGCCCTGGTCGAACGTATGCACGAGTGGCCGTATTTTCTTTCTTGCACCCTGGCCGCTGTACGTACGTGTACATGCTACGCGCACGCCTCTACTACGACACGTGCGCGCCTCTACATCCACCCGTATATATGTACGTACACGTTCGTGACTAGAATGACAACGCTACGTACACTTCGACCAGGTGGGTCCCGACTGTCAGGCACTTCCTTGTGTGCGAAGATGTAGCTGGTGGGTCCCAGCAGTCAGGGGAAAACATTTTTTTTGTGAAATACGGTGGCCTGTCCGGTGGGTCCCCGCTGTCAGGTGGAGGAATAATTATTTTTCACGTAATAAGGAGGCACTTCCTTGCTGCGGCCGTGGACCCAGCTGTCAGCCTCTCCACTTACAGTCCACGTCTGATGGAAGCTGTTCCTTGACCACGTTGACCACGCCGCGCCGAGAGCACCAGGGCGGTGGACGACGGCGAGGCCTAGGAAGGGGACGACGCGGAGCCAGGGAAGACGCGGCAGTGGATGCCCACGCGTAGAGGAGTACGAGGGTTCACTGGTTCGCTGCGGTGTGAGGCTGTCGTGGCCGCAGAATAACAGGGGGTGTGGGTGAGTAGAGGGATGGCCTGGCCAGCGGTGGGAGTAGTAGGGGGTGGTGAGGCCTCCGCCGCATCGCAGCCGGCCACGGGAGGCAGGAGCACGAGGCACGACCGGCGCTGGTTTGGGCGGCTGGAGCAAGAAGACCAGAGGTTGAAGAAGCACTACGGCCGTTGGATGGACATCATACGGTCACTGGAGCTAGAATCGTGCATATTGACTGAGTTGACAAAGCCCTCCGTCCCCGTCAACTTAGTAGGCCCACAAGTCAGCCTCCCACCAAGGTGGGTCCCAGCTAGCAGGGGGTATTCATTTTTTTGTGCGTAATAAGGAGGCACTTCCGGTGGGTCCGAGCTGACAGCAGGGGAACGTTTTTTCGTGAAATACAGTGGCCCGTCGGGTGGGTCCCAGCAGTCAAGGGCAAACGTTTTTTTCGCGATATACTGGTGGGCGTCCGGTGGGTCCCTGCTGTCAGGTGGAGGAATAATTATTTTTCGCGTAATAAGGAGGCACTTCCTTGCGGCTGCCGTGGACCCAGCTGTCAGCCTCTCCACGTACAGTATTCTTCCGATGGAATTTGGTCGTTGACCACATTGACCGCGCCGCGCAGACAGCACCACGGCGGTGGACGACGGCGAGGCCTAGGAAGGGGACGACACAGAGCCGGGGAAGACGCGGCAGTGGATGCCCACGCGGAGAGGAGTACGAGGGTTCACTGGTTCGGCTGCGCTGCCGTCGCCGCAGAATAACAGGGGGTGTGGGTGAGTGGAGTGGAGGGATGGCCTGGCCAGTGGTGAGAGTAGTATGGGGGCGGTGAGGCCTCCGCGGCAGCAGAGCTGGCCACGGGAGGCAGGAGCAGGCGGCACGACCGGCGCTGCTTTGGGCGGCTGGAGCAAGAAGACCAGAGGTTGAAGAAGCACTACGGCCGTTGGATGGACATCGTACCGTCAGTCGAGCTAGAATCGTGCATATTGACTAAGTTGACAAAGCCCTTCATCCCCGTCAACTTAGTAGGCCCACTATACTGGGTCCTAGCTAGCAGGGGGGTATTCATTTTTTTGTGCGTAATAAGGAGGCACTTCCTTGCGTGCGAAGATATAGCTTGTGGGGCCGAGCTGTCAGCGGCAGTAACTTTTTTTCGCAAAATACAGAGGCCGTTTTGGTGGGTCCAAGATGTCAGATGGAGGAAATCATTATTTTGCGCGTAATAAGGAGGCATTTCCTTGTGTGCGGCCGTGGACCCAGCTGTCAGCCTCTCCACCTATAGTCCACTTCAGATGCATGTCGGTCGTTGACCACGCTGACCACGCCACGTTGAGAGCACCAGGGCGGTGGACGACGGTGAGGCCTAGGAAGGGAACGACACGGAGGCAGGGAAGACTCGGCCGTTGTTTTTGTTTCCCATGCGGAGGGGAGTACGATTGTACGAGGGTTTATTGGTTCGTCTGCCGTCGCCGGAGAATAACAGTAGGTGTGGGTGAGTAGAGGGATGGCTAGGCCAGCGATGAGAGTGCGATGGGGCGGTGAGGCCTGCGCGGCAGCACAGCCGGCCGCGGGGAGGAGGGAGCAGGCAGTCCCACCGGCGCTTGTTTGAGCGGCTGGAGCAGGAAGAGCAGAGATTGAAGAAGCACGAGGCCGTTGCATGGACATCCAACAGTATACATGCTATCTGTGGAAAGCCTCAAATCTGTGGAAAACAACATACAGCCCATCTACCATTATTTCAAATAATTTACAGCCAATTTGCTAATTCTTACGGGGTTTTTTTGGAGCCCATATTCTTTATGTTAGCATTACAGCCCATATTGTGGCCACGGTTAAAAAATTATACGAAATTTTGCATATGTCGGTGCGGTCTGAACTGTTTTTAATCCTGAAATTTCGAGTCACATTCAGTCTGATTTTAAAAATAAATGTATATCAATATAAAATCCAATAAATTGTCCACGCTAAAAATCAATGCAATTTAAAATGTCGAAATGAAAAAAAAGATATTTGAAAATAATTTCCGGTTTGATGTGTTTTATAAATGTACATCCCATTTCTCATTACTGATAGGCCATTTTCTCGGCCAGCCCAATGAAGCTCTCCTCGTCTTGAAAGATTTACATCCCAACAGGCCTGATAAAGCGACTTACTTGACAAATCACAAAAGAACTGGGCTAGCCATTTTCAGAAAGAAAAAAAACTACTGGTCTAGTCTATGGTAAACATAAAAGAAAAGGCTGTCTAGACAGGCCAGAGTGTCCCGCACAACCCAGTTGACACCCTGCTTCCGTCTCAAAAACAAATTAGATAAATGCCAATCCAATTATGGTGATTCATAAAAATGCCACTGCAATTTTCAAACTTTGAAAATGCCACTGCAATTTTTGCAAACTTTGAAAAACGCCACTGCGGTTTGCAAACTTTGAAAAATGCCACTCCAGACTTCGAAAAATCCCACTATAAATGGCAAGAAATGGCATTTTTCAAAGTTTGGAAATTGCAGTGGCATTTCTCGGATACACCATATTTGGAGTGGCATTTATCAAATTAACCTAAAACAAAAATAACTGGGCGAGCTGCTGGGTCCCGGGTGTCAGCCGCTCGTTGTGCAATTCTCTCGTTTATTGACTACGTTGACAATGGCATGGGACCCAGATGTCAGAAATCCACTAGGAGGAGCCATTTTTTTATTGGCTTGAAATAAGGAGGCACTTGCTTGCATACTGCCATGACCTTGGCGGGTCCCTGCTATCATCCTCTCCATGTATAGTACCAGTTAGTCGTGCTTCAAAACTGATCGGCACACCATTAAAAAAATAAAGGTCGATAACTAATGCGGCACCTCGGGCCAACGCGGCCAGATCGCATTTTGCACGAGAAATTACACACCATGTTTCATTGACATGTGGCCCCGTTCCAACATATCAGTGAGACGACAGCGAGTAGTAGGAGTATTTCCGAACGGACGTGTAGGCCGGGGCGCCTCTTCGTGAACCATGGCAAACTCGCAATCATCCACCGACTCCTCGCCTTTCCCTATCGATTTGGAACTGCTATCGCACACTCTTCCTCTCCCTCCTCCATTTTCCTTCAACCCTTCACCCATTCTTCTGCCATTGTTCGATCGTCTTCTCCATGGAGGGAACAGGCCAGAAATGACCCCGTTATTCTTGCCCCGATCTGAAAGATGACGTGGTGGAGGAACTCATTGATCGGTGCGACATCATCAGCTCGGCTAGCATGGCAGGTTCGTTCAAGCCCATTCTCGACTCAACTAATAACATCATTACAAAGAACCCAAGAGTCAAGGAGCAGTTTGATCTCCCCTATCTTCTTCGCCGTGACCCTGATGACTGGCGCCGGCACGACGGAGGCCTCGCCCTGTGCCAGTTGATGCCGCTTGATAATGATACGTATGATGTTAAGATGCCATCGCTTGAGGGCAAGGCTTGGGCGGGCGCAAATGGAGATTGGGTTGTTTACATTGGGTCCAACTGCGAGTGGGAACTTGTGAATGTGTACACTCGTCACCGGGTTCCACCTCCAAAAATCTCAGCACACTGCCCAGAGGTTGAGCACACCGGTAATGTACGCACGTTCAAATACGATCATGGTGACTGTCTTCTACGGAAGATAGGAATTTGTCGAGTTCCCAACCGCTCTTGGAATTACAACAACTATCAAGTTGTTGCTATCTTCGACAAGCTTGTTGCCGTCCTTCGTGGTTCGACTCGATGGATATTGCTCAAAAATCAGTTTCTATACACGGATGAGTACTGTGATGCAATTCAATACGAGGGCCTTGTGTTTGCTGCCACTACTCGTGGCACTGTTTTTGCATGGCATCCTAGTAGTTTCGGTACATTTGTCTTCCACCGTAATTATAATTGTTTCATCCACATGCATGCGGGTTAGCAAGTTTCCCTTTACTAATTAACCTTCTTCTTGTGTTTCCAAGGTCCTGTGAACATCCCACCACCTATACTTGAAAAAAATTATAACCAAGGGGGAGATGCCGATGGTGATGATCACGAGCAGCGCCCATATACTCTGTGGCGCCTGGCAACTAATTCTGATGGATCACCTCTTCTTGTGTGTATACAACCCACTGATGATGTTACTGCTAAGGAAGTAGGTGTCTCCCATGGTCGCACTCTCCGGACCTATTCCAACACCCGTTGCATGGTATTCGGGATGGATACTAGTGTGCTAGCGCCAACTCCTTCTCCCTGGCACATAATTGATAGTCTTGGAGAAAACTCGCTCTTCCTTGGACAAAACTATCCGATGATGGTGAAAGGCGATCCAGCTGCTGTTGACACATTTATGAGAAGCAACTGTGTCTATACCTCAGACATTTGGGTGGTTCCCTACCCTGGTACTGATATAGTAGGCTGCTTCAGCCTGGATGATCGGTCCTGCGTTGGTCTCCAGATCGACAACGGATGGCCCGTCCCAGAGAATCACTTGTGGTTCAAAGCAAGCGTTTCCAATGCCGCGGAATGGTTGAGTTGAAGTTCATTTCATGGCTTGTTATTTGTTGTGTGGTGAAAACTTTAGTATTTATAATGTATCCTCGTTGTCGATGTGGGTTGGTGACCTGTTGTATGTAATAAAATGATATGCCTGTGATAAACTTACTAAATTCATGAATGGCTTTCGAGTCACTTCTCTGAGTGAGTGGTGCGACGAGGCAAAAAAATATTTTCTGAATACATAATTGTACGTGCATTGCAATAGGTTATCAGATGAGGCCAATCAACAATAGTAGTACACTATTTGTACTAGCTTCACATGCTTCGCGCGTCGGGCGGGTGTTTTTACTATAGCCATATGTTAATGTGTTCGCTGTACGTAACCAGCACCTCGAATCCTCGATACTAGTACTATATAGTAGGAGTAAGTAGTAGGAGTAGTAGGGTGGCATGGGCTAGAACAAGCATTCATGTCCAGGAGTATGGCACACGCCACCACCACGACATCCATCTGACACCATATTATTTCTTGGAGTCCGTGCTAGAGCAATCTCTTCAACCTCGTCGTTTCTCTAACTTCAGCCATCGCGTGGCGGGCGAGGTGGGGGTTTGCCGATAGTCGGTTTCCTTAACTGCGGTCCCACTTGTAAGGCCAACTCCAACGCACGACCCCAAACGCACCTCCATTTTGCACGAACTCCAACGATAATTTTGACTAGAAAAGCAAGACCAAAGAAAACAAGAACCACAAGAATACATTTTACTACTCCTGTAAGTTGGATTAGTGCCTTCTCGATGCATTCATTGTTGATCTACGGAGGCTCGATCTTGCGTGCTTCTTTCTTCTTCGAGTGTAAAGAAGTAGACATTGCTTCCTCGCATCTAGTCTCATGTCTAGCCTCTATTCTAGTAGGAGTATCAACAAGTGCACTAATCTCATCTCTAGCCTCTCTGCTAGCTAAAAGTGATAGAACATCTACTAACTTGCGCTCTGTCAATATATCGATGTACTCTTCTTCCCAATACAAAATCTTGCATCCATTCTACTCCCTCCGTTGCACAATACATGACTTCTATTTGTCAAAATATATATGTATCTAGACATGTCTTAGTATATAGGTACATCCATTTTTCGGCAAATGGAAGTCAAGTATTTTGGAACGGAGGGAGTACACAATAAATTTTTTAAGTTAGCACCACTAGTCTAATCCGAGAGCAGAACCAAAGATTTGGTCGGGTTCTTCCTCCTTTTGCTGACACGTGGGACATCCAGCATCCAGGTCGTGTCATGAAAGAAAATAGAGTGGTAGTTGAAGCCACGAGATGTGCATCTTGGGTTAAACTGTAAATAGAATCTTACTACTCTTGAGTAACTCCAAAAGCGGCCACCGAAGATCTTTATTGGATTTTTTTTTCATCACCAGCACGTCGAGGTGAAAGATGTGCAGGTTCAGTGGGTCCTCTTGCGTTTTCACTGACATGTGGGGCCGCATGTGAGCAAACAGACGATGGGCTCCGCGCGTCCGCTGGCTGGCTGAGAAGAGAGATAGAGGAGGGCTGAGCACGGACTGCAGGAAATTTGTTCTACGTACCTCGATATAGGCTCGATGTAGTGGGGTGGCATGGGCCATAACTAGCATTCACGTCTAGCAGTACGGCACATGCCACCCACACGAGTCCCATCCGACACCAATTTTCTTGGAGTCTGTGCTATAGCCATCTCTTCTCCCTCCTGTTTTCTCAGCCATCACGCGGTGGGCGGGGTGGGGGTTTGCTGATAGTCGGTTTTCTCAACTGCGGTCCCACTTGTAAGTGAAAATGCAACACCACACGCATTCCCGCTTGAGCGGCGTGCCGGACCAACCGTGTGGGGGTGCGACGCGAACACGGCAGACTTTTCCTTTTGAACTCGTAACTTGTAAAATTTGGTTCTGCTCCATGGCGCGACCGATAGATAGAAAATAATGATTTTGCCTAGAGTAGTGAGAAGTTTGATTCTGGCGCCGTTCATGCATGGAGTACGTACGAAAATTGTGAAGTTGATGCGAAAGGTAAGATAATTACTGTAGTATCATATACTACTACATGGATTTGACGGAAAGATAAAAATACATACGGATCCATCAACGTTCAACGACATCCTCACGCCCTAGTGTGCCGGGTCACCAACCGACGTGTGAGGAGCAGCGGCGTTGGCGGCGAGCTCAACGTGCTTCTGAACAGTGCCGTCCAAGGTTGCCCTGCGCTCCAAGAAGGCCAGCGTCCTATCGTCCTCCTCTTGCATGTAGTAGTCCTTGTGGACGATTTGCGCGTAGACGTGGGTGATTATGTCGATGGTGTCTTGCTGCACCAGGCGCTGCGCGGCGAGCGCGACCTCGGGGTGGACATTCTCCAGTGTGACGACGGGCAGTCGCAGGGCCACCAGTGCGTCGAAGAGGTTGTTACCATAGTGGCCATTGAGGGTGGAAGGCATCGTAGAGCCTGGGCGCGTCGGCTGGAGGCCTACGTCAAAGTCGTCCGCAAGCTTCTTGACGATGGTGAACTTGTCAAGGAAACCGACGAGGACCTCGTCGAACAAGTAGATGAAGCTATCGTCCAAGCGGCCCCTCACCCTGGCGGCCTCAAGCAATACTACCTGGAGACGTTCCTCGGTGCCGGGCCGCAGGCCGGCGTCGTGGACCATCTGGCACAGCCGGCTGATGCTCGCGCTCATCGCCTCCATGGGTCTAGCGTAGCTTCTAGTCAACTGATCTTGCGATTCGAGTGATCACTCAACCCTGTACTACCCATTGGTCAAATTTGCATTACTAGATATTCCTAGTTAAATAATAAAATCCAGATGGACGTGGTAGTACTCCTAAATCTAGACGGTGGTGCTACTAGTACTAGTAGTAGTACTACCAATGTAGTAGTAGGAGTACTAGCACGGTACTACCCGTTGGTCAAATTATTACGTGCTGCTCCTCACAGTGAAGTGAAAAGACCCTGCACCGGAGATGACAACTGAGTATAGGCGCCGTGTTCGGCATACCATAGTCAGCCTCACCGTCTGCAGTCACTATCATCATGGCTGTAGAGCTAGCCTGCTTACAACTAGCCCTGTTTGACATAATTTCCCGTGTGTAGATGCCCGTGCATTGCACGGAACACCAAGATTGGGGGTGGACGGCTCCGGCAGCGGCCATCGCGCCAGATTTTTCCACGACCTTCTACTCCTAGATGTGGTGGGGAGGAGATGAGGCTGATTGTGACAGAAAAGGAGTTGTTTGTTAATAGCGAACAAGTGCGGGCATCTTTTTGCAAAAATGGAGAAGCTTGGTTTGTATGCGTCAGATCTAGATCCGATGGCTATTGGTGAAAGATGGGAGGCACAACATCATCACCAACTCAGGACCTGTTTGATTCACAGGATTTTGAAAACGCAGGAATAGGACACGGCAATATTACAAGTTTCAAACTGATATTACAAATGTTAGGAGTAATGCTACACCTACGAAGAGGAAATTACTAGGAAGTTTACATAAGAACTTTCGTTACTTTAGGTGGATGCAACATTATCGTACAAACTAAAATCCACCGCCCTGACAAGTCACTAATGGGCAAATAAGTTTTCGAGTCTCTGGCCACTGGATGTTTCAAAAACAAATTCAGCTTCTGCGGAGAAATGAGCTCCACCGTGTACCCGCGCGGGTGTGGCTGGGCACGAAGCGTGAGTACGTGCACGGTGCACCTATTCTCTTCTTGTATACGTACACCACCTACGTGGGGTTGTGTGAGAGAGATACAAACCTAGAGAGATATAGTGTGTGGGTTCTTGAGAGTTTTTTTTTGTGGGGGGGGGGGTCAATCAAAATATTTAACATATGCAATGTGTGTGAAATAGAGTTCTGGATATAACATATATATAGAGGGGGCGATCCACGAGAAGAGAGTGGAGGTATCATTGGCTTGAGGTGTCCATAGAATCGAAGAGAGGGATGATGTGTGTGTGTGTGTGTGCGCGCGCGTGATCGATAAAGAGTGCCATCGAATTTGTGTGTGCCCACGTCAAAGATATAGAGTGGCTGGCCTACTGGAACGTGAGATGGGACATGTGCAGTTTGTCTCTATGGCATGGATACCTACCTGTAGTGCTCGACTATCGGTGTGTGATGGGGAAGAGGGAGGCCCAATTAACTATAGAGGTACAATGGCTGGTATATGTGTGGAGGAGGAGAGAGGCCTACCTCATGTATTAAGGAGATCGATCTGCCTCATGTATTAAGGGAGATCGATCGGCATCCATGCATATGTGCAGGAGATGAATAAGGTTGGGAGAGAGACAGAGCCAGAGTGTTGGAGGGGGTGGTAGTGGGGTTGCTTCTAACAAATGGTGGGATAGGCTTGCTAGACAAATGGAGGGCACGCCC
>NC_041380.1:77217523-77253023 GCF_002162155.2 Triticum dicoccoides
GCCCTTTGTAAGAGAAAGGAGAGACATAACTTGTGAGGTACATCGATCGATGGGGGGGGTAGTTAAAGTCGATCTAGGTATATGTTGGGAGATTGATCGGTATACATGCATGTGTGTGTTAGAAGCAAATGAGGCACGAGGAGAAGGATAGAGAGAGAGGGATGCATGTAGGAGGTGGTACGAGAGGCATACTATATCGAGGGGGAGGAGTGTGCGAGTATGAGAACGATGAAAAGAGTGGTGGGAGTGAGGCATGGACGGTGACAAGAGAAGAGGGGAAGCTTGTGTTTGTGCTAGGCACACCTGGCTTGAGAGGCATATCGATCGATGTGTGCCGTAAAGAAGGAGCTGGGGGGCCTACACACACCGTGGGTGAACGACCTAAAGTGAAAAGACAAATTTGCGCGATGGAGCTAGAGAATGCTGAGGGAGGGTGAGAGGGATGCGGGCATGTGCATGCACAAGAGAAAGTTAGCGCTAGCTACAAAGATAAGAGGGTTGTGTGGGTGTAAAAGACGAATAGAGATCATATATACTTCATTATAAAAAGCGAATTCGGATATTTGAAGAATTTATCATAGTGTTTCAAACCAACGGATGTGTGAATATATATAATGGTGATACACATGGTGTGGTTATGAACATGGTATACTATATTTAATATATTTTATCTCTACTCTTATAAAAAAACAGAGTTGTTGATGATGGTGTGCCTGTCATCTTGTATTATAGGCCGTCTGATTTATATCTGGCGGATAGCAAGGAAACTATGATGGTTGAAGTTGGCAACAATCATGATTGTAGATTCTTATTGAAATAGAGAAATGAATTCAAATTTAGTTTGATTTGCAGCGGTAGTATAGACATTTGGAATGCACTAAAATGTTGGTATGAGTAGGTTACATGCATTATACAACAAGCGAAAAAAATTAATCGGACATAACATGGATTCATACTCCCTCCTTCCATCTATATAGGGCGTAATGAGATTTTTAAGACCGCCTTTGACTATTGACAAGATTAATAGTACATGACATGCACAATGTGAAAATTATATCATTGAAAGAACCTTTCACAGACGAATTTAACGGTGTGCTTTGTGTAAGTTGCATGTCATATATCATTGCTCTAATATTTGGTCAAAATTAGCATCGAAAAACGCATTAGGCCCTATATAGATGGAAGGAGGGAGTAGCTTTGAATAGCATTTGTATAATAAAACGGGGCAAGACTCTCTCTTTGTGTGGTGTTAGTAGTTTTATTTTTTCGTTTTGTTTTTGGTTGAGGGAAGTGTGAATTGATTTGGTACGTACAAGTACAATATTACTACACATTAGGATTGTCCCTAAAATTCAACCCGCGTCTTGTTATATCCCGAAAATTCAGATATCGTGCTCCCAAAACTGGCGCCTTCACAACCCGCACATTGCTATCCCAAAATTACAACGCGCGCGAAAACTCCCTCCAGCTGCCAAATCCCGACACGCGAAATCCCCCTTCTAACCCTGAGCCGAAAGGGCCACTAGTTCAAATCGGTGGGGGGTACTTTTGTAACACACCCTACATTTTGGACAAGCGCGTTCCTAAGTCATGCTTCACCCCCTCCCATCGCCCCCTTTTCGCCATTCGAAATCCTAGGCCGCCATAACCTCTCCGCTCCAGCCGCGAAACCCCACCCTCCTCCGTCTGCCACGTCACCGCTGCCCAGCCAGAGCCTCTTCCCCGACGATGTCGTACACCGCAACAGCTCGACGTCCCTCATCCATCTCCCCGGATGAGGATCCGTCGTCCATCTCGCCGTCCCGCCGGTTCAGCCGCCCCGTCCTCCACCTCCAAGGAGCTGCTCCGACGATCGCCTCGTCTATCGCGGCTGCTCCATCCCCACAGCGCCACCTTAACCTGCTCCACCGGAACCGCAACATCCTCACCGACTCCTCGAACGAAGCCGAGGCCTACTCGACGCCACCAAAGAGGTTGTACACTCATCGCATCGCACCTTCTCCTTAACTCGACCTCCCGGCGCCGACGGTGCTCCATCACGCACCCCCATGGAGCGGCTACCTTGAAGCCAGCGCCGCCGGCGACATCTCCACGGCAGCTCTCCCCCAGTGTGAGGCCCCTTCAGCGGCGGCGGCCATACCAGCCGGATCTGCTGCTGCTGCTCCGGCTCTCGCTCGATCACTCGCTCGCCCAGCTGCTGCTGCTGCTCTCCCCCTCGCTCGTGCTGCTGCTCTGCTCTGATTAAGCCACACTTGAGTCGACTGAATCGACTTTTGGGTTAGTCGATTTTCAGGGGTTGGGGGGGCTCGCCGGAGTTAAGGAAGAACCACCCGCAGCGGGGACGGGGGCTCGCCGGAGAGGTACCCCACTATCTATCTTAGGGTTCAGGGTGGGGGCGGGGGGCCTAGAGGGCTGGCCGGGGCAGCGGTGGCGACTTGTTTCGGGGCGGCGAGGCGGCGCTGGGGCCGGTGGTTCGGCCGGTGGTGGCTGGCAGCTCACGGGGGTGCAGGTTGAAGATGAACTGCAGGCCCTCCCTAAACTACATGTCAAGTGCCTCTCTGCTACCATTGCGTTCAGTTTCGACAGTAGCATTCATATTCCACAGTAAATTTCAGTTTCGACAGTTAAGTTCAGAGTCAACAGTTTTTACCTCATCTATTCTAGTCAGGTGGTTTTTGGTGATGTTAATTTTACATCCATTTTACATCATCTATTGGAGATGCTATTAGAATCCCACATGAGATTGACGATGTTTGTCTTGTGCTGCTTCAGCCTTGACGTCTTACGGCTCATCGGAGCTGCTCCAACGATAGAACAATCCATCACAATAGAGCAGTGCCCTGGACGCCGTCTACAGATTCCTCAGATCTTCCTCCACACCTCCGACAGCCACCTCTGCCTCAACTGCTTCAGCGACCAACCCAATGATGCTGAGGTCGACACGGCTACGGCAAAGAGGTTGTACACTTGTTGCATCACTTATTACTATACATTCACGTCGATCCATTAGGGCTATTTTGGATCAACGGAAAAACATCGATCCACTGGTTGTTACCATCACCCTAAATTTCTTCATGCTCTCCTTACATAATCTCACCATATTTTTTTCGTATGCATGTCAGATATTGTACACAATCATGTTGAACATGTAGAGAAAAAGAGAAGAGTTTTGCGCGGCAATACAATGTCATGCAGACATCGCTCCTTGGTGGGTTCAATGGCAAACCCTCCCCACCCCTCTCCAGATTGTAATCCAGAGGAAGATATCTGTTCTGAGGCGGATTCGGACCGCTGACCACTCCTATTTTCCCCCAAGGTGTTTGCTCTACCTTGGCATGATGATGTTAGGCATATCATGCATATGTTGCCTTGTAGTGCCTACTTTTGACATCATATATGTCATCTGCTTAGTTTAGACATGTTCTGTAATGCCACCTATTTAGTTTCTATATCATATATGGGAATTATGTAGTCTCATGTCTTTTAGCCAGCCATAATATATGTGAAATGTGCAATGCCATCCTGTTTAACCACACATCATATATTTGAATGATATCTTGCCCATCCTTTTCTTCATTACATTTCCATTTGTCGACAATGTTTATACATTAAACTACTCTTCGTGTGAATCAACCATTTGGGTGGGAGATGAAAAAATCTGGAGTGAAAACAAGGCCTTCAGAGCAGACAGTGCTACCTGTCGAAGCAAATCTCTTGTTGGGTCCTGATAGCTCCTCAGAGATGGATTCAGAGACAGATGACCAGTCCTATTCCCCCACTGAGGTGTATGCTCTAACTTGGCACGGTTATATTGCTCATATCATGCATACGGTGTCTTGCATTGCATAGTTTAGACATCATATACACAATATTCAACACCATGTTCTTAGTTCAGACATCATATCGAATGCCCTCTGTTTAGCATATAAATCACATATGTGAATTAAATGATGCGATCCTGATTACTTAGATAACATGTAGGTGAATTACGTCATGCGATCCTATTTAGTTATTCATCATATCTTTGAATGATGTTATGATATGCTATCCAGTTTAGATAGACATCATGTATGTGAAATTATGTCATGCTATCCATTTTAGTTAAACAATATACATGTCAACTATTTCATGCCCTCTTGTTTCCACACTATCTATTGCATCTGTCTCTCATACAATGTCTATACATTCAACTAAGTTTCCTGTTTATCAGCCATTTAAATTGGAGCGGGTGATGTCAGTATCTAGCAGACTAAAAACACGGTCTTCAAATAAAACAGTGCTACCTCTTGGTGGAGATAGCACCCCGGTTGTACATGCACAAGATCTAGCCCTACCACACATAACCCAAACTCTCGTAGATTGTACCCCTACTACGATGGACAGAGAACCAGCTTCACCCAATCTAACCCCAACCCCAGCCGATAGTAACCCAGTTCCTGTTGACACAGCACCATCTCCACCACAGAGCTCCCAAACAAGAGCAGTTAGTAAGGCAGCTCCAGTGCCCAAAGGGCCAGTACTATCATGGCAAACCCCAACTCCACCAGTTAGTACGCCTATTCCTGTGGAGGAAGCATAACCAGCTAGTCGTAGTTTAGCATCTATCGCATTTGATGTTGTTAAATCGTATGTGCGTATCTTCCCATCTTGGAAATATTATACCGAAGATGAAAGAAAATGCCAGTTGCAGGTGTTTGTCCAGGAGTTATGTGTAAGTAATGTTATTCATGGCAATTACTTTGCTTCGTCCCATACATCCTACCTCCATGATGGTTATAATACAACAAATTTTCCCATTTTTCTCTATAGAGAAGGATTGATTTGGAAACTCAGGATGAGGTAACCTGTGCTAATACCTCTGCTATCTTCAAGAATGCTTGGTGGCAGTATCGGAATTACCTGAAGAAAACGTACTTCACCGGCAAAGAAACTCATCAAATTCCCTTACGTTCTCCTGAGACACATTTACTGGATGATGACTGGGAACGCCTTGTTCTGTACTGGTGCCGAACCAAGAATGTGGTAAGGTCTATGAGCTCATTTTCTATTTTTTAAGTATTATATTCTTGTGTCTTACTGTACTCTGTTCATGTAGAACAAGTGCCTAAACCTGAAGAACAACTGTTCCAATTTAAGATTCCATTGCTACCATAGGACATAGATATATGTTTGTTTGATGCTTTTATTATGTACTAGTACTTGGCAATAGAAGACTTGGTAGTTTAATCCTGTCCACCTTACTAATGAACTGGTTCACCGAAATGAGTTTCATATACTAGTACATGCTAAACTTGTTATGTGTCTGCTTATTTCTTCTTTTAGAATGCTAACAGAATATTAGGGAAGAGTGCCTTATTAAGAAACGGTAAAGGAAGTAATGCAGATAAGGTTCAGGATAGTGATACATCCTGTCTTGGTTTAGTGTTGGAGTTACTGGCCACTACCGCTTGCACAAGCTATTCAAACTCACTGTCTGAATCAGTTCGGTTTCTTGAGTCTCAACTACAAGCTGAAAGACATCGTTCAGCTGTGCTGTGACAAGAAGCGGAAGGACTGTGGAAGTCCCTGGAGCATTCAGATGCATACTTTCTGGTGCAACAACAAGCGTTGGAGGATTTTAGCGCCAAACAGGACAAAGCTAATTAGCTTGCTAAGCTTATTGCCAGCATGGTGGATACCCAGGATAACGTTTCTTGAGCTCTTCTGAAGTTGTTTCAGTTATGCTCTTGTTTTGCTGCCGCATTTATTTGCACTGGTGGCCAATTTTGACGGCCAGTGTATATGATATGCTGCTTTGTTCCCTATATTTGCACTAGTGGCGAACTTTAATGCCCAGTGGATGTAATATGTGTAATAGCCGTGATAGCCTAGCGTTAGTTGCTTGCTTATTTATTTCCTTGTTGTCTTGTTTATTTGTTTGCTTGTAGTCATTGCAGTTCTTTTTCCGCGGTTAACTAGTGGCTGCAATAACCTATTTTTTAAAACTAGGCCACAATAACCATAGGCTAATATTTACTGTAGTGACACTGGGCCTCCTACGGGCCGTAGAAACAGTGGGCCTTCTACGGGCCGTAGAAACAGTAGGCCTTCTACAGGCCATAGAAACAATGGGCCTTCTATGGGTCGTATAATCAATGGGCCTTATACGGGCCGTATGATCGATTGGCTGGACATGGGCTAATAACAGGCCGCATTATGGCCGTAAACGGGCTAGAGTTGGAATCGTCCGTTCATGGGCCGACCGTAATGGGCCATCGTTAATAGGCCGTATTTGATGACGATATGAAAATGGCCCAACGTATTAACGGACCACAAATGGGCCGACTGTAACCACGGCCTGAATTTGGCCCACAAGCAGAAAATGACAGTAATGGGACGTAAGTAAACGAATGCTGGAAATGAGCCCAAGAATAAATGGGCTCTGAGAAGGCCGAAATATAACATGGGCTGGAAATGGCCCAACGGAATAACGGGCCGTTAATGGGTATAAAGTGATATACTGTTCATTACGGGCCAGTTTCACCACGGGCCATTAATAGGCCAAGAGTTACATAGGGCCTCATATGGGCTGAAAGACGTCATGGGCCATACATGGGCCAGAAGTGAAAATGGGATGGAATCATATTGGATGGCTCAGATGACGCTACTGGGCCTAATTCGGATAGGGCGTAACGGGCCTTGGGTTAGCGGGCTATAGATGGGCTATATGCGAACAGGCCGTTAACAGGCTTTCCATGGGCCGGCTTGCCACCTTTTGACCAAGTCAAACGGGCCGGCCTTTTCACAGGAATGAGCCTCTGTTGGGCCGTGCCACATGTCGACATATCATAGGCGCCTATCTGACCCACTTACGAGCTGACACGTGTTTCGTCCAGCCAATAAGAATTTTACACGTGGAAATTTCCCATTGGTCGGGGCTGTTAACGGGTTATCGGATCCAAAACCCGACCCGATAGCTTAACGGCGTTCCATTACGGTGGATGCCACGTGTGGGTCACCCTTGATGAAAGCACTTCTGTGACGCGCGATTTATCGTCATGGAAGTGGACACTTCCGTGATGATAATTTTGGTAATGTCATGGAACACTTCTACGACAGCACAGGTATGACTATCTTGATTATGTCATAAATTTGTCATGGATGTACATGCATGACAAAAAAAGCGACCTACTGTGACAAACACGTGTCATCACGGAAGTGTATTTTTTTGTAGTGAGTGCTTAGGCGAAGCCCTGTTCCGGTAGCTTCATCATCACCGTCATCACGCCGTCGTGCTGACGAAGCTCTCTCTCGACACTCAGCTGGATCAAGAGTTCGTGGGACGTCACCGAGCCGAACATGTGCAGGTCGCGGAGGTGCCGTACTTTCGGTGCTAGGATCGGTCGGATCGTGAAGATGTTCGACTATATCAACCGCGTTGTCATAACGCTTCCGCTTACGATCTACGAGGGTACGTGCACTGGCGCGCGTCGGTCCTAAACAAATGGTTTAAAACCCCTTTCCGTGAAGGCATTTGGAACCGTCACCAAGTGAGTGTGTGCGATGGGGTGTCCTTCCCACACGACCTAGAAATCATCGGGGATAGGCCCTCCTGGGACCCAGACTGGAGCCATGTGCGATCGAAACCCATTCATTTCCGTAGGTATGTACATCCCACACGGTGAATCCCAGAAATCATTTCCTTAGGTATGTACATCCCACATGGTGAATCCTAGAAATCATTTCCGTAGGTATGTACATCCCACACGGTGAATCCCAGAAAAACATTTCCGTTCGTATGTATATCACACACAGTCAATCCAAGGAATACATTTTCGTTCTTATGTACATCCCACACAGTCAATCCAGGGAAAACGTTTCCGTTCGGAGGTACATCCCACACGGTTTTATGTATACGCTCGTGTGTGAAAGGTGTAACTATCACACACGCTCTGCCTTGGTTAACTGTTTGCTTTCATTAACTACATCACACACGATTTGATGTAGAAAACTGTGTGGCATTGGGCTATCCATCGCAAGCGATTTTACTGCTAGAACCATTTGCAAAGGTCCATGACCGTCTGTTCTATTTTTTTTGCTATAATTCATTATTCTAATTGGAAATTTTGAAATACGAAACGTGCAATTCAAATTCTCAGCACAATGGTTCAACAAAGAATCCATAAATAAAATTGCCAGTACAATATGTTCAGTAATTACAGGATTAGGCAGCAATTAACTATGATGAACCGTGGTATTTAAAGGCGGTAAAGGTGAAGAGACAAGTGTAAATCATTTTGACTGCCGACGGTGTTGAAGAAGCGGAATGCCCATAATGTGCCTTCCTGCATGCCATAGGCACGAACGAATTTTGTCCAACCCCTTGTGACGATCACCCGCCCATCCTTCACCGCCTCCAGGAAGACTTCTAGAGCATTATCATGGTAGCATGAATTATATACTTTAACCTTAGTTGCCTCCACTCCGGTCGTGTAGTTTGCAAGGTAATCATCAGTAAATAGCTTCATAAACCACTGGAAAGAGAAAAATATCAGATACTGAGGTCTAATAGAGTAACTTGTTGTGGGCAGGGGAAAAGGTAACACATTACTTACCATCCTAAAGTTCACTGTTGTCTTCGAAAAAGTGTAAATAAAGAGTTTAATTCCAATCACCCGTTTCTTTTGCCTAACAATCTTTCTTAGTTTCCTCACTTGACGCTTGTTCATGACTATCTCATTGCCCCAGCCACACGGATCGCGCGCGTGCACCGTTGGATGCGTCGCGATCGAACGGCAATCCACGTCCCTCACATCACACCCGTGCACCTGTAGCTGGATCGGATTTCTATGCGCTAAATGCCTAGAAAATGCACATAATCCCCTAAATATGGTAAATGAGCCCGGAAAATGCCAAATTTGAACGTGGTGATTTGCAGGGTGTATGTTCATTGTAGAAAAAAACTCTAGGACAAAGAACGAAGAAAATTTGGATTCCCCTTCAATCTTGAGGATTTCCCATTCGAAAGCATGGAACTTCCTCGGTGATGGTTCGATTTATGAAGGGCGTGCATGACAACATAAGCCAAACCTTCTCAAATTTTTACCAAGGCAATGGCACCATGCCAGGCGTCATGTTTTAAGCATTTATTTCATTTTTATAGTTGAAAACCCAACAAACAGACATTTGTGGTTGACTATTGCCACACATTTCATCAAAATATCTGTCCATTCCTTGTAAAAGGCATGAGAATTTACTAAATGGCACGAGCATGGTTTTCTAGGACGTTCTTGTAGGCCCTTCCATGCATCGATTGTTTGAACTTGAATTATGCGCATTAATGCCTAGGAAATGCACATAATACCATAAATATGGCAAATGAACCTGGAAAACTGCCAAATTTGAACACGATGATTTATAGCTTGTATGTTCATCATAGAAAAAAACTCGTGGACAAAGGACAAAGGAAATTTGGACCCCCCCCTTCAATCTTGGTGATTTCCCCCTTCAAACCATGAAACTTACTCGGTGATGCTTCGATTTATGAAAGGCGCACATCACGACATAAGGAAAACATTCTCCAATTTTTACCAGGGCATGGTGAGGCCATACCATGGCACCAAGCCAGGCGCCATGTTTTCCAACCATGTGTTTCATTTTTTGTATAGTTGTTAACCGAGTAAATGACGCATTTATGATTGACTATTGCCACACATTTCCTTGAAATATCTGCCCATTTCTTGTAGAAGGCATGAGAATGTGCTAAATAACACGAGCATGGTTTTCCAGACCGTTCTTGTGCACCTTTTCATGCACCGATTGTTTGAATTTTAATTATGTGCATAATTAATGCCTAGAAAATGCACACAATCCCCTAAATATGGTAAATGAGTTCGGAAAAATATCAAATTTGAACATATTTCATTTGAGGTGGTATGTTGATCATTGGAAAAAATCTGAAAGACAAACTAGGACGGAAATTTGGATTCCCCTTCAATCTTGGTGATTTCCCTCTCGAAAGCATTGAACTTCCTCGGTGATGGTTCAATTTATGAAGAGTGTGCATGAAGACATAAATCAAACCTTCTCGGCTTTTAACCAGGGTACGGTGAGGCCATACCATGGCACCATGCCAGCCGACATGTTTTTCAAGCACATATTTCATTGTTCTATAGTTGATAACCCAGTAAATGACGCGTTTGTGGTTGACTCCATTGAAATCTCTGCCCATTCCTTGTAAAAGGCTTAAGAAATTACTAAATACCACGAGTATGGTTTTTCCAGACCGTTCTTGTGCACCCTTTCATGCACCAATTGTTTGAATTTGAATTACGTGCATTAATGCCTACAAAATGCACATAATCCCCTAAATATTGTAAATGAAACCGGAAAAGTGTCGAATTTGAACACGGTGATTAACAGGGGTTATGTTCATCGTAGAAAAAAACACATGGATGAAACACAAAGGACATTTGGATTCCCATTCAATCTCGGTGATTTACTATCGCACACGGTTCATCTCCGTCACCTCTGCGAACTATGTGTGTTCACTCACACATGCAAAAGGAAAAGAAAACTCTCGCCCACTTCGTCCCCACTCACTCGCCGTGGACTCCTCCGCAACTCTACAGCCTAAGCTCGGCGGCTGTTGGCGGCGACCGTAGGTCGCGCTCCAAACGACACCGGATTTTGCATCCACCACTTTTCGCCGCCTATTTGCACCGAGATTCTAGACTCTGGCCGACTGGGGTTTTCTGCGGGATTGGGCTTGGGATTTTTCTCATGGAGAAGGTAATCAACTTGATTAGCGAAATATTCACTCATCTCTTATCACAGTCCATCCATCACTGTTAATCAACCGGCGGAAATCGCCATGGAATCATTTTTGTTCTAACTGATTCATGGGTGTTCATTCATGTGTGCACAGTGCGAACACAAATCGGGCAATTGTGGTCATGGTCAGTCGGTAATGAAGTTCTATCTCACCATTTCGGATGACTTCCGGTCGGCATGGCCTAAATTTGTGAACATATACCGTCTGTTGCTACATTATCTATATATTTGCATCAAATCTTTGTTACATTATCTATTTTTAATTCTATATTTTTGTACTTTGCTTGCATCTATATATGGATATGTTCTATCAGTTACTCCCATATTTTCATCTTGCTCGGTTATTTCAATATATCTAATTTACGATCTTAATTTTCATTTCAAGCAGTACATCCCTTGCTTTGCAAGAACAGGAGTAGAAGGAAATCTTGGGCTTTACTTTGCTGATGACTCCCAGGTTGTCATATTGACAATGCAACATGGGTTTACAATGACGGTTAGCGTAAAACTTGATAAAGATGGTCACTCCTATTTTAATGCGGACCTTTGGAGAAAAATGTCTAAGTGTTATGAACTGAAAGCTGGCAATAAAATTCTAGTGCGTGCACCACATAGCCTGGTCTAATTAACAGCCGATCAAAGTCTGATCAAGGTTAGTGTCCTTTCAACTTTCTCCATGCTATCATATTACTATTTAAGCAACCAATTGATCACTATTTAAGCAACCAATTGTGATATCATATTCTGACTCCGTTCCTAGGCAGTAACAAATTCTATTTACCAATTTATGCACACTATATATTCTTCTGCCATGTTCTGAATAAATTATACCTTTCAACCTTTTAAGCAGGATATGTTGGATGCATAGTGAACGATCTGTATGTTACTAAGCGTACCAAATTTCACTGGAAGGACTTGAAGCATGGCATAAACTTTGTTGATAATCTGACAGAGATAGCACAACGTATGAACGCTGGATTTTGGATGGGATTAATTAGACCTATGGTGCACACACTGAACAAGACCAATTGTGTGCACAAAGCGCTAGTAAAAAGTCTTATTTTAATGTTGATGCTCATAAACTATATATATCTTGAACGATATGTTACAATTGTTTTTTATTCTACATGTCAACAGAAATTGCCCCCTGTAGCCGTTCCTGGATCGATTTCCCGGCGTGGTCGAATTACACTTGTGCCTGCTAATAACGCCAAAGTGATTGCAAGGTACTGCATTTACCGCAAAAATGGAACCATTCAAATTAACAAGTTCTCGCTACTTGTGGCAATGCATCCATATTGTAAAATTGGAGACACTGTTCTACTCCTGCTCTACCAAGGCACAGGAGGGCTCTTCCTTTTCATTGACGAGATGTCGAGTCGCCGTGATCAAGCTGCTTCCAGTGGATAGTTGTGGTTGTTGGCCCTCAACCTCTTAAAATGTGCTCGATGTTACTATATATGTTAAGTATGTAGATATGGACCATATGGTTGTTGGCCCTTAGCCACTTAAAATGTGATAGTTGTTACTATGTTAAGTATGTAGATATGGACCATATGGTTGGCAAAACCATGTTACGAAGATCCTCCTTTTGTCGAATAGTGTAACCACTATATATATGTTACTCAAATGTTGTTACCCAAGTTCATAAATTTTCATGGAAAGTATTAGTATCGTACACGGTTCATTGAGTTTAAGCGTGTGCCCGATGTCCAGAAGGCATTTGCATATTAACTGTCCATATTGCAAATTCACACACATGTTCACATAAGAAAACGTATGTGTAACATACTAATCATCACACACAAGTACTCACAGATGCATCATGTGCGATACTCCTAGCCACCGCAAGCAACTAGTTTGCATTTTTCAAAGTTTTTTGTACACACGGAATCACACACGAAGTAACTCCATTGACCGTCTGTGTTGTAATTTCTCATCGCAAATAGTTCATCCGAGTCGGCTGTTTGCCACGTATCACACACATCTTGTTTACACGACTCATCTATGTTCTTTTGGCTCATGGAAAACAGTTTATCCATGTGAATTGTATGCTGCATATCACACACATCTTGTTAAGTTGAACCATTTTTGTTGTGTTCCCTAATCGAAAACAGTTCGTCCGAGTTAACCGTATGCCGTATATCGCACACACATTGATATGGCTGCTCGTTTCTGTTGTTCTACCTCGTCGCAAACAGTTCAAATAGATTAACCGTGTGTCCTGCATCACACACACATTGTTATGCCTGCCCATTTCTGTTGTTCTGCCTCATCATAGACAGTTTGAATGGATTAACTGTATGCCCTTCATCGCACACGCAACTAAAACCTAAACCGTGTTTGATGCATACATCAAAGCAAACATTTTGCACCTTTTTTGACGTTTTTTACACCACCATTTGTGATTATTGCATCGCACACAGTTTCGGCAAAGGGTCTCTGATCATAGTCTCGCGTTAGCAGTCTCCTGCAGTAGTGGTGGACAATACTCTTCCCCTCTCGTTGCTATGCATCACTGATACGTCTCCAACGTATCTATATTTTTTTTGTTCCATGCTATTATATTATCAACCTTGGATGTTTTATATGCATTTATATGCTATTTTATATGATTTTTGGGACTAACCTATTAACCCAGAGCCCAATGCCAGTTTCTGTTTTTCCCTTGTTTCGGTGTTTCACAGAAAAGGAATATCAAACGGAGTCCAAACGGAATGAAACCCTCGAAAAAGTTATTTTTGGAAAGAAAGCAATACATGAAACTTGGAGTGCACGTTAGGGGATCAACGAGGAGAGCACGAGGCAGGGGGGTGCGCCCAGCCCCTGGGCGCGCCCTCCACCCTCGTGGCTCCCATGATGTATTTCTTCCGCCTATATATATATCCATATACCCTAAAACTATCGGGGAGTAGAATAGATCGGGAGTTCCGCCGCCAGAAGCCTCCGTAGCCACCGAAAACCAATCTAGACCCGTTCCGACACCCTGCCGGAGGGGGAATCCCTCTCCGGTGGCCATCTTCATCATCCCATCGCTCTCCATGACGAGGAGGGAGTAGTTCTCCCTCGGGGCTGAGGGTATGTACCAGTAGCTATGTGTTTGATCTCTCTCTCTCTCTCTCTCTCTCTCTCGTGTTCTTGAGGTGGTACGATCTTGATGTATCGCGAGCTTTGCTATTATAGTTGGATCTTATGATGTTTCTCCCCCTCTACTCTCTTGTAATGGATTGAGTTTTCCCTTTGAAGTTATCTTATCGGATTGAGTCTTTAAGGATTTGAGAACACTTGATGTATGTCTTGCGTGGGATACCCGTGGTGACAATGGGGTATTCTATTGATCCACTTGATGTATGTTTTGGTGATCAACTTGCGGGTTCCGCCCATGAACCTATGCATAGGGGTTGGCACACGTACGTTTTCGTCTTGACTCTCCGGTAGAAAATTTGGGGCACTCTTTGAAGTTCTTTGTGTTGGTTGAATAGATGAATCTGAGATTGTGTGATGCATATCGTATAATTATACCCACGGATACTTGAGGTGACATTGGAGTATCTAGGTGACATTAGGGTTTTGGTTGATTTGTGTCTTAAGGTGTTATTCTAGTACGAACTCTAGGGCTGTTTGTGACACTTATAGGAATAGCCCAACAGATTGATTGGAAAGAATAACTTTGAGGTGCTTTCGTACCCTACCATAATCTCTTCGTTTGTTCTCCGCTATTAGTGACTTTGGAGTGACTATTTTTTGCATGTTGAAGGATAGTTATGTGATCAAATTATGTTATTATTGTTGAGGGAACTTGCACTAGTGAAAGTATGAACCCTAGGCCTTGTTTCAACCCATTGCAAAACGGTCTGTGCTCACTTTTATCATTAGTTACCTTGCTGTTTTTATATTTTCAGATTACAAAAACGTTTATCTACCATCCATATACCACTTGTATCACCATCTCTTTGCCGAACGAGTGCACCTATACAATTTACCATTGTATTGGGTGTGTTGGGGACACAAGAGACTCTTTGTTATTTGGTTGCAGGGTTGCTTGAGAGAGACCATCTTCATCCTATGCCTCCTACGGATTGATAAACCTTAGGTCATCCACTTGAGGGAAATTTGCTACTGTCCTACAAACCTCTGCACTTGGAGGCCTGGCAACATCTACAAGAAGAAGGTTGTGTAGTAGACAACAAGCTCTTTTTTGGCGCCATTGCCGGTGAGGTGTGTGCTTGAAGGTATATCTTTAGATCTTGCAATCGAATTTTTTTGTTTCTTGTTTTAGCACTAGTTTAGTCTATAAAAGAAAACTACAAAAAATATGGAATTGAGTTTGCCTCATACGCTTCATCTTTTTAATATCTTTCGTGAGTATGATGGAAAGGAAAATTGTGCCAAAGTGTTAGAAGAAGAATGCATTAAAATGTTCGACACTAAATATTTGAATGATGAGCATGATTGCAATGTTGTTAGTATGAATTCCTTGAATATCCATGATGCTAATGATATGCAAAGCCACAAGCTTGGGGAAGCTATGTTTGATGAAGATGATATTTTTTGTCCTCCAAGCTTTGATGAGAAAATTTATTATGATGAAAGAATGCCTCCTATTTATGATGATTATATTGATGAAAGTGGATTTGGAGAGGTCATGACTTTATTTTGTGATGAATCCACTATTTCGGAAGAGGTTCCAATTGATTATGAGAACAAAGTTGCTATCTATGATGATTATTGTGATGACTTGTATGCTATAAAGAATAATGATATCCATGAAACTTGTCATCATGATTTTAGTTTTCAATTGGATTATGCCTCACATGATAATTATTATGTTGAGTTTGCTCCCACTATTACTCATGAGAAGAAATTCGCTTATGTGGAGAGTAATAAAATTTCTATGCTTGTATATCATGAAAAGAATGCTTTTATGTGATGGTTATATTGTTGAATTCATTCATGATGCTACTGAAAATTATTATGAGGGAGGAACTTATGATTGTAGGAATTACAATAATATCAAGTTTCCTCTCTATGTTCTTAAAGTTTTGAAGTTATGCTTGTTTTGCTTTCCTATGCAAGTTGATTCTTGTTCCCACAAGTTGTTTGCTCACAAAATCCCTATGCATAGGAAGTGGGTTAGACTTAAATTTTCTAGTCATATTATTCATGATGCTCTCTTTATGTTTCAACTCTTATCCTTTATGCGAGCATCGTTGAAATCATCATGCCTAGCTAGGGGCGTTAAACGATAGCGCTTGTTGGGATGCAACCCAATTTTATTTTTATTCCATGATTTTTGCTCCTGTTTAGTAATAAATAAATTATCTATCCTATGTTTTGGTTGTGTTTTTTGTGTTTAATTAGTGTTTGTGCCAAGTAGAACCGTTGGGAAGACTTGGGGAAAGTCTTTGCGATCATGCTGTAAAAAACAGAAACTTTAGCGCTCACGATAATTGCTGCCATTTTTTATTGGAGAGTGATATTTAGTTAATTCTTTTTTCAGATGATTAATAGATAAATTACTCACGTCCATAAATTTATTTTAGAATTTTTGGGGTTCCAGAAGTTTGAGTTAGTTACAGATTACTACAGACTGTTCTGTTTTTGACAGATTCTGTTTTTCGTGTGTTGTTTGCTTATTTTAATGAATCTATGGCTAGTAAAAGAGTTTATAAACCATAGAGAAGTTGGAATACAGAAGGTTTAACACCAATATAAATAAAGAATGATATCATTACAGTACCTTGAAGTGGTGTTTTGTTTTCTTTCGCTAACGGAGCTTACGAGTTTTCTGTTAAGTTTTGTGTTGTGAAGTTTTCAAGTTTTGGGTAAAGATTCAATGGACTATGGAATAAGGAGTGGCAAAAGCATAAGATTGGGGATTACCAAGGCAACCCAAGGTAATATTCAAGGACAACCAAAATCCTAAGCTTGGGGATGCCCCGGAAGGCATCCCCTCTTTCGTCTTTGTTCATTGGTAACATGGAGCTATATTTTTATTCGCCACATGATATGTGTTTTGCTTGGAGCGTCATTTTATTTTATTTTGTTTTGCTTGTTGTTTGAATAAAATACCAAGATCTGAAATTCTTAAAAGTTAGAGAGTCTTCACATAGTTGCATAATTATTCGACTACTCATTGATCTTCACTTATATCTTTTGGAGTAGTTTGTCATTTGCTCTAGTGCTTCACTTATATCTTTTTAGAGCACAGTGGTGGTTTTATTTTATAGAAATAGATGAATTATCATGCTTCACTTATATTATTTTGAGAGTCTTTAGAACAGCATGGTAATTTGCTTTGGTTATGAAACTAGTCCTAATATGATGGGCATCCAAGAGGGATATAATAAAAACTTTCATATAAGTGCATTGAATACTAAGAGAAGTTTGATACTTGATAATTGTTTTGAGATATGGATATGGTGATATTAGAGTCGTGCTAGTTGAGTAGTTGTGAATTTGAGAAATGCTTGTGTTGAAGTTTGTGATTCCCGTAGCATGCACGTATGGTGAACCATTATGTTAAGAAGTCGGAGCATGATGTATTTATTGATTGTCTTCCTTATGAGTGGCGGTCGGGGACGAGCGATGGTCTTTTCCTACCAATCTGTCCCCCTAGGAGCATGCGCGTAATACTTTGTTTCAACAACTAATAGATTTTTGCAATAAGTATGTGAGTTCTTTATGACTAATGTTGAGTCCATGGATTATACGCACTCTCACCCTTCCACCATTGCTAGCCTATCTAGTACTGCGCAACTTTCGCCGGTACCATAAACCCACCATATATCTTCCTCAAAACAGCAACCATACCTACCTATTATGGCATTTCCATAGCCATTCTGAGATATATTGCCATGCAACTTTCCACCGTTCCGTTTATTATGACACGTTATATCATTGTCATATTGCTTTGCATGACCATGTAGTTGACATTGTATTTGTGGCAAAGCCACCGTTCATAATTCTTTCATACATGTGACTCATGAGTCATTGCACATCCCGGTACACCACCGGAGGCATTCATATAGTCATACTTTGTTTTAGTATCGAGTTGTAATCATTGAGTTGTAAATAAATAGAAGTGTGATGATCATCATTAATAGAGAATTGTCCCAGAAAAAATGGGCAAAAAAAGAAAGGCCAAATAAAAAAATAAAAGGGACAATGCTACTATCCTTTTTTCCACACTTGTGCTTCAAAGTAGCACCATGATCTTCATGATAGAGAGTCTCTTATGTTGTCACTTTCATATACTAGTGGGAATTTTTCATTATAGAACTTGGCTTGTATATTCCAACAATGGGCTTCCTCAAATATTAATGCCCTAGGTCTTCCTGAGCAAGCAAGTTGGATGCACACCCACTTAGTTTCTTTTGTTGAGCTTTCATGCATTTATAGCTCTAGTGCATCCGTTGCATGGCAATCCCTACCCACTCACATTGATATCTATTGATGGGCATCTCCATAGCCCGTCGATACGCCTAGTCGATGTGAGACTATCTTCTCCTTTTTGTCTTCTCCACAACCACCATCCTATTCCACTTATAGTGCTATATCCATGGATCACACTCATATATTGTGTGAAGATTGAAAAAGTTTGAGAACATCAAAAGTATGAAACAATTGCTTGGCTTGTCATCGGGGTTGTGCATGATTTGAATATGTTGTGTGGTGAAGATGGAGCATAGCCAGACTATATGATTTTGTAGGGATAACTTTCTTTGGCCATGTTATTTTGAGAAGACATAATTGCTTTGTTAGTATGCTTGAAGTATTATCATTTTTATGTCAATATTAAACTTTTGTCTTGAATCTTATGGATCTGAATATTCTTGCTACAATAAAGAGAAATACATGATGAATATGTTAGGTAGCATTCCACATCAAAAATTCTGTTTTTATCATTTACCTACTCGAGGACGAGCAGGAATTAAGCTTGGGGATGCTGATACGTCTCCAACGTATCTATAATTTTTGATTGTTCCATGCTATTATATTATCAACCTTGAATGTTTTATATGCATTTATATGCTATTTTATATGATTTTTGGGACTAACTTATTAACCCAGAGCCCAGTGCCAGTTTCTGTTTTCCCCTTGTTTTAGTGTTTCGCAGAAAAGGAATATCAAATGGAGTCCAAACGGAATGAAACCCTCGAAAAAGTTATTTTTGGAAAGAAAGCAATACAGGAGACTTGGAGTGCACTCCAGGGGATCAACGAGGAGAGCACGAGGCAGGGGGGAGTGCCCACCCCCCTAGGCGCGCCCTCCACCCTCGTGGGCCCCTCGTGGCTCCCCTGATGTATTTCTTCCACCTATATATATCCAGATACCCTAAAACTATCGGGGAGCAGAATAGATCAGGAGTTCCGCCGCCAGAAGCCTCCGTAGCCACCGAAAACCAATCTAGACCCGTTTCGGCACCCTGCCGGAGGGGGAATCCCTCTCCGGTGGCCATCTTCATCATCCCGACGCTCTCCATGACGAGGAGGGAGTAGTTCTCCCTCGGGGCTGAGGGTATGTACCAGTAGCTATGTGTTTGATCTCTCTCTCTCTCGTGTTCTTGAGGTGGTACGATCTTGATGTATTGCGAGCTTTGCTATTATAGTTGGATCTTATGATGATTCTCCCCATCTACTCTCTTGTAATGGATTGAGTTTTCCCTTTGAAGTTATCTTATTGGATTTAGTCTTTAAGGATTTGAGAACACTTGATGTATGTCTTGCGTGGGATACCCGTGGTGACAATGGGGTATTCTATTGATCCACTTGATGTATGTTTTGGTGATCAACTTGCGGGTTCCGCCCATGAACCTATGCATAGGGGTTGGCACACTTTTTTGTCTTGACTCTCTGGTAGAAACTTTGGGGCACTCTTTGAAGTTCTTTGTGTTGGTTGAATAGATGAATCTGAGATTGTGTGATGCATATCGTATAATCATACCCACGGATACTTGAGGTTACATTGGAGTATCTAGGTGACATTCGCGTTTTGGTTGATTTGTGTCTTAAGGTGTTATTCTAGTACGAACTCTAGGGCTGTTTGTGACACTTATAGGAATAGCCCAACAGATTGATTGGAAAGAATAACTTTGAGGTGGTTTCGTACCCTACCATAATCTCTTCGTTTGTTCTCCCCTATTAGTGACTTTGGAGTGACTCTTTGTTGCATGTTGAGGGATAGTTATGTGATCCAATTATGTTATTATTGTTGAGGGAACTTTCACTAGTGAAAGTATGAACCCTAGGCCTTGTTTCAATGCATTGCAATACCGTTTGTGCTCACTTTTATCATTAGTTACCTTGCTGTTTTTATATTTTCATATTACAAAAACCTTTATCTACCATCCATATACCACTTGTATCACCATCTCTTCGCCGAACTAGTGCACCTATACAATTTACCATTGTATTGGGTGTGTTGGGGACACAAGAGACTCTTTATTATTTGGTTGCAGGGTTGCTTGAGAGAGATCATCTTCATCCTACGCCTCCTATGGATTGATAAACCTTAGGTCATCCACTTGAGGGAAATTTGCTACTGTCCTACAAACCTCTGCACTTGGAGGCCCAACAACGTCTACAAGAAGAATTTTGTTTAATAGACATCAATCACCATGATAGATTTTGCGTGTGCGTAGGATTTTTTTTTAAATTACTGTGTTCCCCAACAGTGGCATCCAAGCCAGGTCTATGCGTAGATGTTATATGCACAAGTAGAACACAAAGGAGTTGTGGGCGTTGGTATATACATATTGCTTGCCGTCACTAGTTGATTCTTGATTCATCGGTATTGTTGGATGAAGCGGCTCAGATCGACATTACGCGTATGCTTACGCGAGACTGGTTCTACCAACGTGCTTCGCACACAGGTGGCTAGTGGGTGTCAGTTTCTCCAACTTTAGTTGAATCCTATTCAATGAACATGGTTCTTTCTGAAGATCAAAAAGCAATCACTATACCGTGTTGTGGTTTTTGATGCGTAGGTCAGAACGGTTCTTGCTCAGCCCGTAGCAGCCACATAAAACTTGCAACAAGAAAGTAGAGGACGTCTAACTTGGTTTTGCAGAGCATGTTGTGATGTGATATGGTCAAGACATGATGCTAAATTTTATTGTATGAGATGATCATTTTTTGTAATAGAGTTATCGGCAACTGGCAGGAGCCATATGGTTGTCGCTTTATTGTATGAAATGCAATCGCCATGAAATTGCTTTACTTTATCACTAAGTGGTAGCGATAGTCGTAGAAGCAATAGTTGGCGAGACGACGATGATGCTTCGATGGAGATCAAGGTGTCAAGCCGGTGACGATGTTGATCATGACGGTGCTTTGGAGATGGAGATCAAAGGCAGAAGATGATGATAACCATATCATATCACTTATATTGATTGCATGTGATGTTTATCCTTTATGCATCTTATTTTGCTTAGTTCGGCGTTAGCATTATAAGATGATTGATACATCTCCAACGTATCTATAAATTTTTATTGTTCCATGCTATATTATATTCTGTTTTGGACATTATTGGGCTTTATTATACACTTTTATATTATTTTTGGGACTAACCTATTAACCAGAGGCCTAGCCCAGAATTGCTGTTTTTTTTGCCTGTTTTAGGGTTTCGCAAAAAAAGAATATCAAACGGAGTCCAAACGGAATGAAACCTTCGGGAACGTGATTTTCGGAACAAACATGATCCAGAGGACTTGGACCCT
This sequence comes from Triticum dicoccoides, assembly GCF_002162155.2. Lineage (NCBI taxonomy): Eukaryota > Viridiplantae > Streptophyta > Magnoliopsida > Poales > Poaceae > Triticum > Triticum dicoccoides. Next base: position 77,239,056 of record NC_041380.1, read on the forward strand.
ACGTCAAGTAATCAACGAGGGAGGCATGAGGTAGGGGGCGCGCCTACCCCCCAGGCGCGCCCTCCACCCTCGTGGACCCCCTGTTGCTCCACCGGCGTACTCCTTCCTCCTATATATACCTACATACCCCCAAACTACCAGATATGGAGCCAAAACCCTAATTCCACTGCTGTAACTTTCTGTATCCACGAGATCCCATCTTGGGGCCTTTTCCGGAGCTCCGCCGGAGGGGGCATCGATCACGGAGGGCTTCTACATCAACACCATAGCCCGTCCGATGAAGTGTGAGTAGTTTACTTCAGACCTACGGGTCCATAGTTATCAGCTAGATGGCTTCTTCTCTCTTTTTGGATCTCAATACAAAGTTCTCCCCCTCTCTTATGGAGATCTATTCGATGTAATCTTCTTTTGCGGTGTGTTTGTTGAGACCGATGAATTGTGGGTTTATGATCAAGTTTATCTATGAACAATATTTGAATCTTCTCTGAATTCTTTTATGTATGATTGGTTATCTTTGCAAGTCTCTTCGAATTATTAGTTTGGTTTGGCCTACTAGATTGATCTTTCTTGCAATGGGAGAAGTGCTTAGCTTTGGCTTCAATCTTGCGGTGTCCTTTCCCAGTGATAGTAGGGGCAGCAACGCACGTATTGTATTGTTGCCATCGAGGATAACAAGATGGGGTGTATATCATATTGCATGAGTTTATCCCTCTACATCATGTCATCTTGCTTAAAGTGTTACTCTGTTCTCTTGAACTTAATACTCTAGATGCATGCTGGATAGCAGTCGATGTGTGGAGTAATAGTAGTAGATGCAGGCAGGAGTCGGTCTACTTGTCTCGGACGTGATGCCTATATACATGATCATACCTAGATATTCTCATAACTATGCTCAGTTCTGTCAATTGCTCAACAATAATTTGTTCACCCACCATAAATACTTATGCTCTTGAGAGAAGCCACTAGTGAAACCTATGGCCCCCGGGTCTATCTTCCATCATATTAATCTTCCAATACTTAGTTATTTCCTTTGCCATTTATTTTACTTTGCATCTTTTATTTCTCTTTATCATAAAAATACCAAAAATATTATCCTATCATATCTATTAGATCTCACTCTCGTAAGTGACCGTGTAGGGATTGACAACCCCTTATCGCGTTGATTGCGAGGATTTATTTGTTTGCGTAGGTGCGAGGGACTCGTGCGTGGCCTCCTACTGGATTGATACCTTAGTTCTCAAAAACTGAGGGAAATACTTACGCCACTTTGCTGCGTCACCCTTTCCTCTTCAAGGGAAAACCAACGCAGTGCTTAGGAGGTAGCAAGAAGGATTTCTTGCGCCGTTGTCGGGGAGGTTCGCGCAAGACAAGTCAAGATTTGACTCCTGACAATGAGTCAATTGTGGTGCCGTTGCAAGTCAAGACATACCAAGTACCCATCACAAACCCTTATCTCCCGCATTACATTATTTTCCATTTGCCTCTCATTTTCCTCTCCTCCAATTTACCCTTGCCATTTTGTTCGCCCTCTCTCTCTCCGTCCTCCCTCTCTTTCTCTATTTGCCTATTTTTGCCCCTTGCACTTTCTGTCGTTATGTCTGAAATCGGGGAAATTATTGTCGATATGGACAATAATAATATCATGAAAAATTCTGATGCTCCTGCTGAAGAACCCCCTATCTTACATACAAAAAATTCCGTATTGGTAGTGGTAATATTATTGGAAAATGAGTTATCCAAGATTTCTTTACTTGTGTCGGTGCTTTGCCTTATATGGGTAGTTCTATCCTTCATAGAACTAGTAGTCTTGCGGACACTATCGCCTTCCTTGTAGTTGAACTTGAGAGACAATTTATGCACATGCATCCTTGCATACAAAGGATTTTCTTAGAATTTTCTAATATTGAGCATTCTTCTATTAAGCGTGCCGCTACTATCTTTTTGGCTCATGAGTTTAGATTCATAATAAAAGAGGCCAAAAAAATCTTTGCGCATTATAGGGTGGACGCTTGCCGTCCTCCCATAGAGGCTATCCTTTTTGATCAAGAAGAAATAATGTGTTTTCAATCTCTAGACTATGTTGCTTTCAATGAAAATCTTAGAAAAAGGGTTCCTACCAATGTTCTAGTTGATAGAATTTCTGAACTTAATGATGATTTGGCTATTCGAAATAATGAACTAGGATATTATCTTGAGTATAGGCTCACAAAGTTCTGTCAAAAGAATGCTTACAATGATGAATTGGTTGTGCAATACGAAGGGCCAAAAGAGGAACCTATACCTCCCAAAGTTGATCTTGGGGAGTTTTGTACCATTAAATTTAGCCCTTTTGATTACTTTTGCTTGCCTCAAAGAAAACCTGCTGCCGAACGTAGAGAATATGAAATGATTTTAAATGATCTATCTTATTATTATGGCAATATCTAGATCTATCCTTGCTTTTATGCCTAGCTAGGGGCGTTAAACGATAGCGCTTGTTGGGAGGCAACCCAATTTTATTTTTATTCCTTACTTTTTGCTCCTGTTTAGTAATAAATAATTTATCTAGCCTCTGTTTTGGTTTTGTTTTTTGTGTTTAATTAGTGTTTGTGCCAAGTAGAACCATTGGGAAGACTTGGGCAATGTCTTTTTAATCTCGCTGTAAAAAACAGAAACTTTAGCGCTCACAAGAATTTCTCCCATTTTTATTTGGAAAGTTCTATTTAGTTAATTATTTTTGCATATGATTAATATATAAATTCCTCACGTCCAGAAATTTATTTTAGAATTTTGGGGTTCCAGATCTTGTGTTAGCTACAGATTACTACAGACTGTTCTGTTTTTGACAGATTCTGTTTTTCGTGTGTTGTTTGCTTATTTTGATGAATCTATGGCTAGTAAAATAGTTTATAAACCATAGAGAAGTTGGAATACAGTAGGTTTAACACCAATATAAATAAATAATGAGTTCATTACAGTACCTTGAAGTGGTGTTTTTTTTTTTGCTAACGGAGCTCACGAGATTTTCTAGTTTAAGTTTTGTGTTGTGAAGTTTTCAAGTTTTGGGTAAAAGATTTGATGGATTATGGAAAAAGGAGTGGAAAGAGTCTAAGCTTCGGGATTCCCATGGAACCCCAAGATAATCTAAGGACACCTAAAAGCCAAAGCTTGGGGACGCCCCGGAAGGCATCCCCTCTTTCGTCTACTTCCATCGGTAACTTTACTTGGAGCTATATTTTTATTTACCACATGATATGTGTTTTGCTTGGAGTGTCTTGTATTATTTGAGTCTTTATTTGTTATTTTTCCACAATCATCCTTTATGTACACACCTTTTGAGAGAGACACACACTATTTGGAATTTATTAGAATACTCTATGTGCTTCACTTATATCTTTTGAGTTATATAGTTTTTGCTCTAGTGCTTCACTTATATCTTTTAGAGCAGGTCGGTGGATTTGTTTTATAGAAACTATTGTTCTCTCATGCTTCACTTAGATTATTTTGAGAGTCCTACAAAACAGCATGGTAATTTGCTTTAATTATGTTAGGCATTCAAGATTAATAAGAATTTTCTTATGAGTGTGTTGAATACTATGAGAAGTTTGATACTTGATAATTGTTTTGAGGTATGGAGATGGTCATATTAGAGTCATGCTAGTCGAGTAGTTGTGAATTTGAGAAATACTTGTGTTAAAGTTAGTGATTCCCGTAGCATGCACGTATGGTGAACCGTTATGTGATGAAGTCGGAGCATGATTTATTTATTGATTGTCTTCCTTATGAGCGGCGGTCGGGGACGAGCGATGGTCTTTTCCTACCAATCTATCCCCCTAGGAGCATGCGCGTAATACTTTGCTTTGATAACTTGTAGATTTTTGCAATAAGTATGTGAGTTCTTTATGACTAAGGTTGAGTCCATGGATCATATGCACTTTTCTTCCTTCCACCATTGCTAGCCTCTCTAATACCGCGCACCTTTCGCCGGTATCATACACCCACCATATACCTTCATCAAAACAGCCACCATACCTACCTATCATGGCATTTCCATAGCCATTCCGAGATATATTGCCATCCAACTTTCCACCGTTCCGTTTACTATGACACGCTCCATCATTGTCATATTGTTTTGCATGATCATGTAGTTGACATTGTATTTCTGGCAAAGCCACCATTCATAATTCTTTCATACATGTCACTCTTGATTCATTGCATATCCCGGTACACCGCCAGAGGCATTCACATAGAGTCATATTTTGTTCTAAGTATTGAGTTGTAATTGTTGAGTTGTAAGTAAATAAAAGTGTGATGATCATCATTTTTAGAGCATTGTCCCAAGTAAGGAAAGGATGATGGAGACTATGATTCCCCCATAAGTCGGGATGAGACTCCGGACGAAAAAAAGAGGCCATAAAAAGAGACCCAAATAAAAAAAAGAAAAAAATGAGAGAAAAAGAGAGAAGGGACAATGCTACTATCGTTTTACCACACTTGTGCATCAAAGTAGCACCATGATCTTCATAATAGAGAGTCTCCTATGTTATCACTTTCATATACTAGTGGGAATTTTTCATTATAGAACTTGGCTTGTATATTCCAATGATGGGCTTCCTCAAAATGCCCTAGGTCTTCGTGAGCAAGCGAGTTGGATGCACACCCATTTAGTTCCTTTTGTTGAGCTTTCATATACTTATAGCTCTAGTGCATTCGTTGCATGGTAATCCCTACTCACTCACATTGATATCTATTGATGGGCATCTCCATAGCCCGTTGATACGCCTAGTTGATGTGAGACTATCTTCCCCCTTTTTGTCTCCTCCACAACCACCATTCTATTCGACCTAAAGTGCTATGTACATGGCTCATGCTCATGTATTGTGTGAAGATTGAAAAAGTTTGAGAACACAAAAAGTATGAAACAATTGCTTGGCTTGTCAAAGGGTTGTGCATGATTTAAATACTTTGTGTGGTGAAGATAGAGCATAGCCAGACTATATGATTTTGTAGGGATAACTTTCTTTGGCCATGTAATTTTGAAGAGACATAATTGCTTAGTTAGTATGCTTCAAGTATTATTATTTCTATGTTAATATTGAACTTTTGTCTTGAATCTTTCGGATCTGAATATTCATACCACAATTAAGAATAATTACATTGAAATTATGCCGAGTAGCATTCCACGTCAAAAATTCTTTTTTTATCATTTACCTACTCGAGGACGAGCAGGAATTAAGCTTGAGGATGCTTGATACGTCTCCAATGTATCTATAATTTTTGAATGTTCCATGCTATATTATATTCCGTTTTGGACATTATTGGGATTTATATACACTTTTATATTATTTTTGGGACTAACCTATTAACCGGAGGCCCAGCCCAGAATTGTTGTTTTTTGCCTATTTTAGGGTTTCGCAGAAAAAGAATATCGAATGGAGTCCAAATGGAATGAAACCTTCGGGAACATGATTTTCAGAACGAACATGATCCAGAGGACTTGGACCCTACGTCAAGCAATCAACAAGGAAGGCACGAGGTAGGGGGTACGCCTACTGCCCCCAGGCGCGCCCTCCACCCTCATGGGCCCCCTGTTGCTCCACCAACGTACTCCTTCCTCCTATATAGACCTACGTACCCCCAAACTACCAGATACGGAGCCAAAACCCTAATTCCACCGTCGTAACTTTCTGTATCCACGAGATCCCATCTTGGGGCCTTTTCCGGAGCTCCACCAGAGGGGGCATCGATCATGGAGGGCTTCTCTACATCAACACCATAGCCCCTCTTATGAAGCATGAGTAGCTTGCTTCAGACCTACGGGTCCATAGTTATTAGCTAGATGGCTTCTTCTCTCTTTTTGGATCTCAATACAAAGTTCTCCCCCTCTCTTGTGGAGATCTATTCGATGTAATCTTCTTTTGCGGTGTGTTTCTTGAGACCGGTGGATTGTGGGTTTATGATCAAGTTTATCTATGAATTATATTTGAATCTTCTCTAAATTCTTTTATGTATGATTGGTTATCTTTGCAAGTCTCTTCGAATTATCAGTTTGGTTTGGCCTACTAGATTGATCTTTCTTGCAATGGGAGAAGTGCGTAGCTTTGGCTTCAATCTTGCGGTGTCCTTTCCTAGTGACAGTAGGGACAGCAAGGCACGTATTGTATTGTTGTCATCGAGGATAACAAGATGGGGTTTATATCATATTGCATGAGTTTATCCCTCTACATCATGTCATCTTGCTTAAAGCGTTACTCTGTTCTCTTGAACTTAATATTCTAGATGCATGCTGGATAGCGGTCGATGTGTGGAGTAATAGTAGTAGATGCAGGAAGGAGCCGGTCTACTTGTCTTGGACGTGATGCCTATCTACATGATCATACCTAGATATTCTCATAACTATGCTCAATTATGTCAATTGCTCAACAGTAATTTGTTCAGCCACCGTAAATACTTGTGCTCTTGAGAGAAGCCACTAGTGAAACCTATGGCCCCCGGGTCTATCTTCCATCATATTAATCTTCCAATACTTAGTTATTTCCTTTGCCATTTATTTTACTTTGCATCTTTTATTTCTCTTTATCATAAAAATACCAAAAATATTATCCTATCATACCTATCAGATCTCACTCTCGTAAGTGACCGTGTAGGGATTGACAACCCCTTATCGCGTTAGTTGCGAAGATTTATTTGTTTGTGTAGGTGCGAGGGACTCGTGTGTGGCCTCCTACTGGATTGATACCTTTGTTCTCAAAAACTGAGGGAAATACTTACGCTACTTTGCTGCATCACCCTTTCCTCTTCAAGGGAAAACTAACGCAGTGCTCAAAAGGTAGCAATGATCTCTCACTAAATGTCAAGGTATACGTGTTCTCCCTGAGTATGCACCATTGCTACAGTTCGTCATCCCGAGACACCACGTGATGATCGAGTGTGATAAGCTCTACGTTCACATACAACGGGTGCAAGCCAGTTTTGCACACGCGGAATACTTGGATTAAACTTGACGAGCCTAGCATATGCATATATGGCCTCGGAACACTGAGACCGAAAGGTCGAGCGTGAATCATATAGTAGATATGATCAGCATAGTGATGTTCACTATTGAAAACTACTCCATCTCACGTGATGATCGGACATGGTTTAGTTGATATAGATCACATGATCACTTAGATGATTAGAGAGATATCTATCTAAGTGGGAGTTCTTAAGTAATTTGATTAATTGAACTTTAATTTATCATGAACTTAGTACCTAATAGTATTTTGCATGTCTATGTTGTTGTAGATAGATGGCCTGTGTTGTTGTTCCGTTGAATTTTAATGTGTTCCTAGAGAAAGCTAAGTTGAAAGATGATGGTAGCAATTACACGGTCTGGGTCTGTAACTTGAGGATTATCCTCATTGCTGCACAAAAGAATTACGTCCTGGAAGCACCGCTAGGTGACAAACCCGCTGCAGGAGCAACGCCAGATGTTGTGAACACATGGTAGAGCAAAGCTGATGACTACTCGATAGTTCAGTGTGACATGCTTTACCGCTTAGAATCGGGACTTCAACGACATTTTGAACGCCATGGAGCATATGAGATGTTCTAGGAGTTGAAGTTAATATTTCAAGCAAATGCCCGGATTGAGAGATATGAAGTCTCCAATAAGTTCTACAGCTGCAAAATGGAGGAGAATGGTTCTGCCAATGAACATATACTCAGAATGTCTGGGTACCACAACCACTTGAATCAGCTAGGAGTTAATCTTCCTGATGATAGTGTCATTGATAGAGTTCTTCAATCACTGCCACCAAGCTATAAGAGCTTCGTGATGAACTATAATATGCAAGGCATGGATAAGATGATTCCCGAGCTCTTCGCAATGCTAAAGGCTGCGGAGGTAGAAATCAAGAAGGATCATCAAGTGCTGATGGTCAACAAGACCACCAGTTTCAAGAAAAAGGGTAAAGGGAAGAAGGGGAACTTCAAGAAAAACAGCAAGCAAGTTGCTGCTCCAAGTGAAGAAGCCCAAGTCTAGACCTAAGCCTGAGACTGAGTGCTTCTACTGCAAAGGGACTGGTCACTAGAAGCGGAACTGCCCCAAGTATTTGGCGGAGAAGAAGGATGGCAAAGTGAAAGGTATATTTGATATACATGTTATTCCTTACTAATGCTCGCAGTAGCGCCTGAGTATTTGATACTGGTTCTGTTGTTGATATTTGCAACTCGAAACAGGGGCTACAGATTAAGTGAAAATTGGCTAAGGACGAGGTGACGATGCGTGTGGGAAATGGTTCCAAAGTCGATCTGATCGCCGTCAGCACGCTACCTCTACATCTACCTTCGGGATTAGTTTTAGACCTAAATAATTATTATTTGGTGCCAACATTGAGCATTAACATTATATCTGGATCTTGTTTGATGCGAGACGGTTATTCATTTAAATCATAGAATAATGGTCGTTCTATTTATATGAATAATATCTTTTATGGTCATGCACCCTTGATGAGTGGTCTGTTTTTACTAAATCTTGATAGTAGTGATACACATATTCATAGTATTGAAGCCAAAAGATATAAGTTTAATAATGATAGTGCAACTTATTTGTGGCACTGCCGTTTAGGTCATATTGGTGTAAAGCGCATGACGAAACTCCATGCTGATGGGCTTTTGGAATCACTTGATTATGAATCACTTGATGCTTGCGAACCATGCCTCATGGGCAAGATGACTAAGACTCCGTTCTCCGAAACAATGGAGCGAGCAACAGACTTGTTGGAAATAATACATATTGATGTATGCGGTCCGACGAGTGTTGATGCTCACGGCGGGTATCGTTATTTTCTTACCTTCATAGATGATTTGAGCAGATATGGGTATATCTAAATGAAACATAGGTCTGAAACATTTGAAAAGTTCAAAGAATTTCAGAGTGAAGTAGAAAATCATCGTAACAAGAAAAATAAGTTTCTACGATCTGATTGTGGAGGTGAATATTTGAGTTATGAGTTTGGTCTTCATCTGAAACAATGCGGAATAGTTTCACAACTCACGCCACCTGGAACACCATAGCGTAATGGTGTGTTCGAACGTCGGAACCGCACTTTTATTAGATATGGTGCGATCTATGATGTCTCTCACTGATTTACTGCTGTCGTTTTGGGGTTATGATTTAGAGACTGTTGCATTCACGTTAAATAGGGCACCATCAAAATCCTTTGAGATGACACATTATGAACTGTGGTTTGGCAAGAAACCCAAATTGTCGTTTCTTAAAGTTTGGGGTCGCGATGCTTATGTGAAAAAGCTTCAACCTGATAAGCTCAAACCCAAATCGGAGAAATGTGTCTTCATAGGATACCCAAAGGAGACTGTTGGGTACACCTTCTATCATAGATCCGAAGGCAATATATTCGTTGCTAAGAATGGATCCTTTCTAGAGAAGGAGTTTCTCTCGAAAGAAGTGAGTGGGAGGAAAGTAGAACTTGATGAGGTAATTGTACCTGCTCCCTTATTGTAAAGTAGTTCATCACTGAAATCAATTCCAGTGATTCCTACACCGGTAAGTGAGGAAGCTAATGATGATGATCATGGAACTTCTGATCAAGTTACTACCGAACCTCGTAAGTCAACCAGAGTAAGATCCGCACCAGAGTGGTATGGTAATCCTATTCTGGAGGTCACGTTACTTGACCATGACGAACCTATGAACTATGAGGAAGCGATGATGAGCCCAGATTCCGCAAAATGGCTTGAGACCATAAAATCTGAGATGGGATCCATGTATGAGAATAAAGTGTGGACTTTGGTTGACTTGACCGATGATCGGCAAGCAATAGAGAATAAATGGATCTTAAAGAAGAAGACTGATGCTGACGGTAATATTACTGTCTACAGAGCTTGACTTGTTGCAAAAGGTTTTCGACAAGTTCAAGGAGTTGACTACGATGAGACTTTCTCACCCGAAGCGATGCTTAAGTCCGTCCGAATCATGTTAGCAATTGCCACATTTTACGATTATGAAATTTGGCAAATGGATGTCAAAACTGCATTCCTTAATGGATATCTTAAAGAAGAATTGTATATGATGCAACCAGAAGGTTTTGTCGATCCAAAAGGTGCTAACAAAGTGTGCAAGCTCCAGCGATCCATTTATGGACTGGTGCAAGCCTCTCGGAGTTGGAATATACGCTTTGATAGTGTGATCAAAGCATATGGTGTTATACAGACTTTTGGAGAAGCATGTATTTACAAGAAAGTGAGTGGGAGCTCTATAGCATTTCTGATATTATATCTGGATGACATATTGCTGATCGGGAAATGATACTGAATTTCTGAATAGCATAAAAGGATACTTGAATAAGGATTTTTCAATGAAAGACCTCGATGAAGCTGCTTATATATTGAGCATCAAGATCTATAGAGATAGATCAAGACGCTTAATTGGACTTTCACAAAGCACATACCTTGATAAAGTTTTGAAGAAGTTCAAAATGAATCAAGCAAAGAAAGGGTTCTTGCTTGTGTTACAAGGTGTGAAGTTGAGTCAGACTCAATACCCGACCACTGCAAAAGATAGAGAGAAAATGAAAGTCATTTCCTATGCTTCATAGGTTCTATCATGTATGCAATGTTGTGTACCAGACCTGATGTGTGCCTTGATATTAGTTTGGCAGGGAGGTATCAAAGTAATCCAGGAGTGGATCACTGGACAACGGTCAAGAACATCCTGAAATACCTGAAAAGGACTAAGGATATGTTTCTTGTTTATGGAGGTGACAAAGAGCTCGTCGTAAACGGTTACGTCGATGCAAGCTTTGACATTGATCCGGATGACTCTAAGTCACAAACCGGATACGTATTTTTATTAAATGGTGGAGCTGTTAGTTGGTGCAGTTCCAAGCATAGCGTCGTGGCGGGATCTACATGTGAAGCGGAGTACATAGCTGCTTCGGAAGCAACAAATGAAGGAGTTCATATCCGATCTAGGTGTCATAACTAGTGCATCAGGTCCAATGAAAATCTTTTGTGACAATATTGGTGCTATTGCCTTGGCAAAGGAATCCAGATTTCACAAGAGAACCAAGCACATCAAGAGACGCTTCAATTCCATCCGCGATCAAGTCAAGGAGGGAGACGTAGAGATTTGCAAGATACATACGGATCTGAATGTTGCAGACCCGTTGACTAAGCCTCTCTCACGAGCAAAACATGATCAACACCAATACTCCATGGGTGTTAGAATCATTACAATGTAATCTAGATTATTGACTCTAGTGCAAGTGGGAGACTGAAGGAAATATGCCCTAGAGGCGATAATAAAGTTGTTATTTATATTTCCTTATATCATGATAAATGTTTATTATTCATGCTAGAATTGTATTAACCTGAAACTTAGTACATGTGTGAATACATAGACAAACAGAGTGTCACTAGTATGCCTCTACTTGACTAGCTCGTTGATCAAAGATGGTTAAGTTTCCTAGCCATGGAAAAAAGAGTTGTCATTTGATAAATGGGATCACATCATTAGAGAATGATGTGATTGACTTGACCCATCCATTAGCTTAGCACGATGATCGTTTAGTTTACTGCTATTGCTTTCTCCATAACTTATACATGTTCCTATGACTATGAGATTATGCAACTCCCGAATACTAGAGGAACACTTAGTGTGCTATCAAACGTCACAGCGTAACTGGGTGACTATAAAGATGCTCTACTGGTGTCTCCGATGGTGTTTGTTGAGTTGGCATAGATCGACATTAGGATTTGTCACTCCATGTATCGGAGAGGTATCTCTGGGCCCTCTCGGTAATGCACATCACTATAAGCCTTGCAAGCAATGTGACTAATGAGTTAGTTACGGGATGTAGCATTACGGAACGAGTAAAGAGACTTGCCGGTAACGAAATTGAACTAGGTATTGAGATACTGATGATTGAATCTTGGGCAAGTAACATACCGATGACAAAGGGAATAACGTATGTTGTTATTCGGTTTGACCGATAAAGATCTTCGTAGAATATGTAGGAACCAATATGAGCATCCAGGTTCCACTATTGGTTATTGACCGGAGATGAGTCTCAGTCATGTCTACATAGTTCTCGAACCCGTAGGGTCTGCACGCTTAATGTTCGGTGACGATCGGTATTATGAGTTTATGTGTTTTGATGTACCGAAGGTTGTTCGGAGTCCCAGATGTGATCACGGGCATGACGAGGAGTCTCGAAATGGTCGATACATAAATATCGATATATTGGAAGCCTATGTTTGGACATCAGAATGTTTCCAAGTGAGTTCGGAAATATACCGGAGTACCGAGAGGCTACCGGAACCCCCCGAGAAGTATATGGGCCTTATTGGGTCTTAGTGGGAGAGAGGAGAAGGAAGCCAAGGAGGGGGAGCCCCCCCCCAGCACAATCCGAATTGGGAAGGGGGCCGGCCCCCCTTTCCTTCCTCCTTCCTCCCCCTTCCTTACTCTCCTAGTCCAACTAGGGAAGGGGGAATCCTACTCCCGGTGGGAGTAGGACTCCTCCAGGGCGCGCCATAGAGGGCCGGCCCTTCCCCCTTCTCCACTCCTTTATATATGGGGGAGGGGGCACCCCATAGACACACAAGTTGACTATTGTCTTAGCCGTGTGCGGTGCCCCCCTCCACCATAATCCTCCCCGGTCATATCATTGCAGTGCTTAGGCGAAGCCCTGTTCCGGTAGCTTCATCATCACCGTCATCACGCCGCCGTGCTGACGAAGCTCTCCCTCGACACTCAGCTGGATCAAGAGTTCGTGGGACGTCACCGAGCCGAACGTGTGCATATCACGGAGGTGTCGTACTTTCGGTGCTAGGATCGGTCGGATCGCGAAGACGTTCGACTACATTGACCGCGTTGTCATAACGCTTCCGCTTATGGTCTACGAGGGTATGTGGACAATACTCTTCCCCTCTCGTTGCTATGCATCACCATGATAGATCTTGCGTGTGCGTAAGAATTTTTTTGAAACTACTGTGTTCCCCAACAACAACGTCTACAAGAAGAAGGTTGTGTAGTAGACATCATAGACACACTCTCCCCTCTCGTTGCTATGCATCTCCTAGATTGATCTTGCGTGAGCGGAGATTTTTTAAAATTGCATGCTACGATACCCAACAATGCTGCAGGCTGCTGTGGTGATACCGGCTTCTTGATCATCTGCAGTTCAGAGATATACTGATTGATGAAACAACGGGTTGAGTGAGGCAAATGATAGATGCCCTCATGGATAACTTTGTGTTGCGCCGTCCAGATGGTTCATAGCATTACAATCAATGTCACAAACTCCTCTTGTGGTAGCATCTCACTTAGCGAGAATAGCTACTCCTTCGTGCTATCATGTCTTTGTTAGAGTTGTGCCGAATATTATTGTACAAGGGAGGTTACAGTTGAACTTGGTTTTGGACTGTGTGTAGATAGGGTAGGAGTTGTGTCCTAATAGAACACTTGTATCTTAGGCCTCTCATATATAGTGGGGGTAGACACACGATGTAACCTATGCCAGCATAATAACACATGCACGTGGGGGAGCCAGCGGCGTGTGCCGGCTCCCGGGCGGCTGGGGTGCGGTATTGTAGCGGTCTCATGGGGAGAAGCGCCTGTAGTCATATGCCCCGGAGATGTAGCCATATCGGTGAACCTCGTTAACAAATCTTGGTGTCGTGCTTGTGTGATTACTTGATCCTCGGTAGATCGACGGAGCGTCTCAGATTTATTCTAACAGTCTTTGCGTGCTCATATGTTGTACCATCTCCACGTTCGACAACGCCAAGATGCATCTAGCCATGTTACAATCAAGGAGAGAGTGGTGCCAACTGTCATCCGGACCACAAATAGCACATCCATGTGTTGTAGACATGTGCCGGTGGTAAAGTACATCTGCGGGCACCTCCTCAGATGGCGCACGACGATGATCGGAAGAACCCTAAAGGGTGCCGTAGTTTCAGAGGATGTCAGTTCGGCAGACAATG
>NC_041380.1:77253277-77281493 GCF_002162155.2 Triticum dicoccoides
GTTTACTTTTCTCTTTTCTATTTGCGCGAGGCAAGGGAGCTGCCTTTTCTTCTGCATATGAGGAGATGGGGGCAGATGGTTTTTATGAAGCGTGATCAAGGGGAGGGAGTTGAGACATGGTTGAAAAAATTCTTACTATTATCACCTCCGCCCTGGTTTATTGGTCCCCTTTTTAATTTGTGCTAAATTTTGACCAAAGGTTTAACTAATAAAATTTTAGTGCATGTCAACAAAAATTCTATCGTTGGATTTGTATTTAACATAGTTTTCAATGATATAATTTTTTATGACATGCATGAACATTTTGTTAATTAAATTTATGGTCAAAATTTGGCATAGAATACAATGGAGACCAATAAACCAGGACGGAGTTAGTAGTTACTTGCATCCATAATTAAGTACCTGGCTAATTATTTATTCAATTAATTACATTAATGTCTCGATTTTATAATTGATTTGTGGCAAAAAAATCCCTACTTAAATGGACTTTAATTAATTGCACGTCTAATTAATTATCTGCAAATTAATTGCATTAATGGTTTGATTTGCAAATTGATTCGGTCATTGGTTTTCAAATCTTTTCCTATTTTCTTTTTCATTTTGAGTGAGGCAGGGGTGGTGGTTTTCTTGTGAGTGTGGAAGGTCGGAGCGGATTGGTTTTTCATAAGGGTGGTCAGGGGTTTTATAGTAAAGATACAGTTGAAAAAACTTTGTACTATTAATTATCTGCAACCTTAATTGTGTGTCTGCCAAATTAATTGCATTAATGTTGGATTTCATAATTGATTTGGTGCGAAAAATCCCTACTGAAATAGACTAAATTAATTACATGTGTAATTTATTGTCTGGCTAAATTATAATGTCTTGATTTCCAAATGGATTCGGTGCTTCGTTTCCAAATTGCTTCGCATTATTGATTAGGTGAAATTTTTCATAATTAACATGATCATCTTGTTCAAGCATCAATAATACTTTCCCAAACTAATGTGATACTCACGTCCCAAGAATGATACTCTCTGTAATTAACATGATCCTTCCATTCAACGCTCGATTATACTTTTTATAATTAGCATGAGCATTTTGTTTAAAAAATAATACTCTCCATAATTAAAGTGATTTCATTATCAAATGCTCGATAATACTTTTCATAATTAACATGATCCTTTCATCGGAATAATCATACTCCCTCCTTCTATCTATATAGGGCCTAATGCGATTTTTAAGACCGACATTGACTATTGGCAAGGTTAATAGTACATGACATATGCACAATGTGAAAATTATATCATTGAAAGCTCCTTTCACACACGAATTTAACGGTGTGCTTTGTGTAAGTTGCATGTCATATATTATTGCTTTAATATTTGGTCAAAGTTAGCCTCGAAAAACGCATTAGGCCCTATATAGATGAAAGGAGGGAGTACTCTTCATAATTAATGTGATCCTTCCGTCCAAAGAATAATACTCCTCATAATTACTGTAATCCTCCTGGCTAATTAGTAGTACACATAATTAACTGCTCTAACTAATTAATTACATGCAACTATGGGCAGGGGATTTAGCCAGGAGATAACCGAGACAATCTTTAGGTATTAATGGTTGCCTGCAAAACCGAACTAAACGAGATACGAATCTATCATCACGACCGCAGACTCAACTGGGAGACCGGTCACCAAGTTGGGAGTACCACTACTCCCTAGTCCATTCCCACCTTGCTTGCTCTGTCTCTCAGTCTTCGCTTGTGCTGGTCTCTTCTCTCCAGGAGTCGAGTTCTTTCTCCACGACCACCACCAGGCACCGACCACCACTGTGCAATATCAATGGAGTGGGAACCGGAGCAACAGGATCTCGGAGGCCTCGGGCTCGCGGGCATCTGTCGCGAGATCTACCGGGTGGTCTTCCGCTCCATCCTCCCGTACGCGGCGGCCGGCGTGGAAGCCGCGCTTCTCTCTGTGCTTTTGCTCGCCCGCGTCGCCGGTTACCACGGCCTCGACTCCCTCCACGGCCTCATCGGTTTCCTCGTCGGCTTACTCTTCGAGGGCGTCTCGATAAACGTCCTCGTCTTCTTCTCGCTTGTCTGCACCGGCCTCTACGTGTTCCTCATCGCCTCCTCTACTGTACCCAGGGCGACTTCCGCGCTTCTCGGAGACTCCAGCGACACCTCCCTCGTGTCCCCTGTTAGCCTAATCCTGCCCTGTTGTTTTTCTGTCAGTTTCGTCAGGTTCAGAGAATAACGCTGCAGTGGCAGCCGTAGCTAGGTTCAGTTATCTTTCAGTTAACTTTGGATTCGCTTGATTAGTTAGCTTAGGCCGCAAGATGCGTTCTGTGCGATCTGTGGCGACATAGTAGGAGTGGCAGGAGTACGCTCGAGGTCGTGGGATGGCACGATCTGGTAGCCTGAGCGAGTCTCGCTGCACGTTTGTTTCGTTCTCTGAATAAAAGGAGCAGAAACCAGAAAAGCTGCAACAGTTCGCAGCGCAAATCTCTCTCGCCTCTTGAGTTCTCTCTCGGCTTCGTTCTGAATCCACAACAACAACAATTGGCATCAGAGCCTTCTGAGATCCATGGCTGGAGGGCGTGGGACGCGGCATGGCGCTGGTGGCGTCGCTCCGCAGGGCGGCGCTGGGAGCGAGCAGCAAGGCGACGACAATGGCGTCCAGCAGGAACCTAGCGGCAACGAGTCGCAGGGCACCGGCGGCGCTGGTGACGGTGCGCAACGCCTCGGCTCCAGGTCACCGGCGCGCCATCGCAGGTTGTCGCGCTCTCCTCCGCCGCGTTGTGGGCGGCACGGCGAGCTGGTGGTGCGCGAGCGAGTGGTGAGGGAGAGCGGCGGCTCGCCCAATATCCGACACTCACTCGCACCAACTACGTCGACTGGGCTATGGTGATGCACGTGCAACTGCAGGCACAGGGCCTGTGGGAGGCCGTGGAGTACGGCGACGGTGACCGCGATGATCGCGCCGCGCTGGCTGCGCTGCTCCGCGCGGTGCCTCCGGAGATGATCCGCGCCCTCGCCGGCAAAGACTCGGCTAAGGAGGCGTGGGACACCTTGCGCACGATGCGCATGGGTAGCGAACGCGTGCGGGAGGCCAGGGCGCAGACCCGCCGACGCGAGTTCGAGGAGATACGCTTCCGTGATGGTGAGTCCATAGAGGATTTTTCTCTTTGTCTTACAGCGATCGTCAACGAGCTGGAGCTCCTGAACGACCCGGTGACCGAGTACCGCGCCGTGCTCAAGTTCCTCCGCGCGGTGCCTCGCAAATTTCGGCAGATGGCATTAGCCATCGAGTCCTTCGTCGACCTGCGCACGCTGTCAATCGAAGAGCTCTGCGGGCGTCTGCGGTCCGTGGAGGAGAGCTACGCTCTGGACGACGTCGACCGCGGCGTCGGCGAACTCCTCCTCACGGAGAGGGAGTGGATCGCTTGGAGTCACCATCAAGGCCAAGGCTCCTCCTCCTCCTCCGGCGCGAAGGAGGGGAAGGGGCAGTCCGGTCCGCGACCGCAAGGCGGCGAGCGGGGCAGTGGACGCGACGGCGGCAAGAAGCCCGCCGGCGGAAAGCGGAAGGGCAAGTGCCGTTACTGCAATATTCCTGGCCACTGGGCCAGGGAGTGCAGGAAGGCGGAACGCGATCGCCAGAACCAGGGCGAGGCGGCGAACCTGGCCGAGGCGGATGTGGAGCCTCCCGCGCTCCTGCTGGCCACCGTCGAAGAGGGCAAACTCCCGATCCAGGCCTCGGGCACAGCGGGCAAGGTGCAGGCGGCACCAGTTCGCGCCCAGGCAGTCTACCTCAACGAGGAACATGTGGTTCCGGTCACCACTGGAGCGCGCGGCGCCTGGTACCTGGACACCGGGGCCAGCAGCCATATGACCGGGGCGCGCGACGCGTTCACCAGCCTCGACGACACCGTGCATGGCTCCGTGCGCTTCGGGGACGGCTCCCTCGTCACGATCAGTGGCAAGGGGAGCGTCATGTTCCGGTGTGCGAACGGCAACCAGCGCGTGCTCGCGGACATGTACTACATCCCCAAGCTGCGGGCCAACATCATCTCTCGGGCAGCTCGACGAGAAGGGTTGCAGGTCCGTGATCGAGGACGGACATCTCTGCGTGTACGACCAGCAGCGGCAGCTGCTCGTCCGTGTCAAACGCATGGCGAACCGGCTGTACGTGCTGCGGCTGGACCTGGCCATGCCTGTCTGCTTGGTGGCCAAGCTGGATGAGCCAGCGTGGCTGTGACACGCACGGCTCGGGCATCTTCACTTCTGGGCGGTGAAAGCCATGTCCACGAGGGGCATGGTGCGTGGGATGCCACAGGTCGATCACGTCGACGAGATCTGCGATGGCTGCACTCTCGGGAAGCAGCATCGCCTGGCGTTCCCGCGCGCGAGTCCACACCGTTCAGAGCGTGCACTGGATCTCGTGCACACCGACCTCTGCGGCCCGATCAAACCAGCTACAGCAGGCGGTAACCAGTATTTCCTATTAGTAGTTGATGATTATAGCAGATATATGTGGCTCGAGGTCCTCAGGTCCAAGGACGAGGCGTTTTCCCGCTTCAAGAAGATCCAGGCAATCGCGGAGGCGAGGCAGAGCTGTCGCCTGCGCGCGTTCCGCTCTGACAGAGGGGGCGAGTTCAATTCTGGTGAGTTCAAGGCCCATTGTGAGACGAACGGCATCGCGCACCACACCACCGCGCCCTACTCGCCGCAGCAGAACGGCGTCGTCGAGCGCCGCAACCAGACGGTGGTTGAGATGGCCCGGTGCATGCTGAAAGGCATGGGCATGCCGGCCACGTTCTGGGGCGAGGCGGTAAAGTGCGCCGTCTACATCCTCAACAGAGCTCCGACCAGAAGCCTCAACGGCGTGACGCCGTACGAGGCCTGGAACAAGAGAAGCCCCACTATCGAACACCTGCGCACGTTCGGCTGTGTGGCTCACATGAAGAAGACAGGACCCGGAGTGACGAAACTCTTGGATCGCTCCGTGCTCACCGTGTTCATCGGGTATGAGGAGGGTGCGAAGGCCTATCGAGTGTACGACCCGGCGGCAAAGCGAGTGCATGTCACTCGCGACCTGGTGTTCGAGGAACGGCGCGCGTGGAAATGGGCGGGCGACACTGGCTCTGCAAGCGGCGGCGAACCGTTGTCGCCATCCTTCTCTGTGACGTACAGCACCGAGACCAGAGAGCGCCTGGTCGACGCCGGTGACACGGACGGGCACTCGGGATCGCCTGACGACGTAGACATTCATCGCCGGCGGTCGCCACGCCAACGAACGCTACACCCTTGCCGACAGGGGACCGGCGCACTCCTCCCACACACGACAGCGTCCTGGACGCTGCAGTGGACGTTGACGCGGTCCAGAGATACAGGCGACTGGCGAGTGTGTACGACGCCACCAAGCCCGTGCCCACTCCACCAGAGGCGCCCGATCCAGCGTTCGACGACGACGAGCTCGAGACTCTGTGCCTCGCCACGGCGGACGAGCCGGTGTGCGTCGAGGAGGCGCTGTCCTCCCCCGAGTGGAGGGCAGCAATGGAGGAGGAGATGAAGGCCATCGCCGATAACAACACGTGGACGCCCGCAGCGCTGCCCACCGGGTCGCGAGCGATCGGGCTGAAGTGGGTCTTCAAGTTGAAAAAGGACGCCGACGGGAACATGGTGAAGCACAAGGCCAGACTCGTCGTCAAGGGGTACGCCCAGCGCCAGGGGGTGGACTTCCACGAGGTATTTGCACCAGTGGCGCGGATGGAGACGGTGCGCGTGCTGATCGCGCTCGCCGCGCATGCCGGCTGGCCTTTTCACCACATGGACGTCAAGTTGGCCTTCCTGAACGGCGATCTCGCTGAGGAGGTCTTCGTCCACCAACCAGAAGGGTTCATCAACGACGACAACCCACACGGCGTCCTCAGGCTCAGCAAGGCGTTGTATGGGCTGCGACAGGCACCACGGGCATGGTATGCAAAGCTCGACGCATCACTCTGTGAGCTTGGTTTTGTGCGCAGTTCCCTGGAGCATGCCGTGTACAGGCGCGGTAGCGAGACCTCATTCCTGCTGGTTGGGGTCTACGTTGATGATCTGATCATTACGGGGACAGACGGCATCGACATCGCTGCGTTCAAGGACGAGATGCAGCACTTGTTCAAGATGAGCGACCTCGGGTTGTTATCTTACTATCTCGGGATTGAGGTGAAGCAGGAGCACGGCAGGATCACTCTCTGCCAGCATGGGTACGCCGAGAAGGTGCTTGAGCGCGCCGGCATGGCCGGGTGCAACCCGAGCCAAACTCCCATGGAGGTGAGGCTCAAGCTCTGCAAGGAGGACGGTTCGCCACCGGCGGACGCAACTGAATATCGCAGCATCATAGGATGCCTGCGCTACCTCGTCAACACACGCCCCGACATCGCTCTGGCCGTCGGAGTGACAAGCCGGTACATGGAGGCGCCCAGCACACGCCATTGGACCGCGGTGAAGCAGATCCTCAGGTACATCCGCGGCACTTTGCACTATGGGTGCAGCTACACGAAGGGCTCCGGAGCTCCGTCACTCGTCGGCTTCAGCGACAATGATCACGCTGGAGATGTGGACGATCGCAAGAGCACATCAGGCGTGGTGTTCTTCCTTGGTGGCAGCGTAGTCACCTGGACCTCGCAGAAGCAGAAGGTGGTGGCAACTTCGTCCTGCGAGGCAGAGTACGTGGCCGCGGCGGCGGCGACGTGCCAAGGGGTGTGGCTGAGTCGCCTCCTGGCTGATCTGACGGGGCGGTCAGTGGAAAAGTTTCAACTCTACATCGACAACAAATCCGCGATTGCCCTGAGCAAGAACCCGGTGCATCACGATCGGAGCAAACACATCGACATCAAGTATCATTTCATCCGTCAGTGTTTGGAAGAGAACAAGCTCGACGTTGATCACGTTGGCACTGACGAGCAGCTCGCAGATATCCTCACCAAGGCGCTGGGAAGATCAAGTTCGTGGAGATGCGGGCGAAGATTGGTGTGGCAAGCTTAAGGGGGTGAATTGTTAGCCTAATCCTGCCCTGTTGTTTTTCTGTCAGTTTCGTCAGGTTCAGAGAATAACGCTGCAGTGGCAGCCGTAGCTAGGTTCAGTTATCTTTCAGTTAACTTTGGATTCACTTGATTAGTTAGCTTAGGCCGCAAGATGCGTTCTGTGCGATCTGTGGCGACATAGTAGGAGTGGCAGGAGTACACTCGAGGTCGTGGGATGGCACGATCTGGTAGCCTGAGCGAGTCTCGCTGCACGTTTGTTTCGTTCTCTGAATAAAAGGAGCAGAAACCAGAAAAGCTGCAACAGTTCGCAGCGCAAATCTCTCTCACCTCTTGAGTTCTCTCTCGGCTTCGTTCTGAATCCACAACAACAACATCCCCCTCACGCGGCTCATCCCTACGTTCTTGTTCGCACTCGCACTTGCCTATATCATATTGCTCTTCTCCGTCGTCGCTTTGCTCCTGCTCCATTACGAGGTCGGCCTACCGCTGCAGCTGCTGGGCGCAGCCGCTTGCCTCGCCGGAGCGGCCTACGTCACCCCGGTTTTCCACCTTGTCTGCGTCGTGCCGATGCTCGAGGACGCCGTTGTTTTTGCCGCTATGCGCAAGAGCCGCGCGCTCCTCACCGGCAAGTTTTGGCCCGCGGCGGCCGTCTTCGTCACGCTCGACGGCTGCTTCGTCGCCCTACAGCTGGCCTTCGCGTGGCTGGTGCTGGACGACGCGCTGGGCCTCGGCCTCGGGTTCCAGTTGGCTGCGGGAGTGACGGTGTTCGTGGCTCTGTGGGCGGTGGTGCTGCTGACGCTGGCGGCGCAGCCGGTGATCTACATGGTGTGCAAGAACCACCACCACGAGGTGGTCGACAAGGTCCACCTCGACTACATCGGAGAGTATGAGCGACTCGCGGTCGACGGCGACAACGGCGTGGAGCTGCAGCCGGTGGCGACGGAGCAGATCACTGAAACTACTGACTAGCTAGCCGCGTCCTGCATGTCGACGACTCCACCAGACCACCACGATAGTGCTAACTAGTACTCCAAGAAGCTTTCTTTCTACTAGTACTACTACCTCATTTTCGGTCTGTAGGGTTTAATTCAAAATTTTCATCAATCAAGGTAGATGATGAGTGGTAGAATAATTTTTGTAGTTTGCAAAAGTACTCATTAATGTGTTTGCTTTTTTTAAATGTACTATTACCAATACATTAGTTGCAATGCATGCATGCATGCAGTACATGCATTTGTTAAATTTTTTTAATCCCTGAATAAATAATTTAATGCATCTTGAAATCTTAACATGTGATGAGGAACAATCAAATTGAGACTTATAAACCAGAAAGAGAGAGTACCTAGCTAGCTCCAAGATGATTTGAGACGATTCATAGGCCCAGCTCTTTTGCCAGAATCCGACCCTTATCTAGTTTCTCCTAAAATCTTTGAACCCCATTTGTTTTACAATCATATCTAGTTAAGATCTAATTAGATAGGATTGTAAAATAAATGGGCCTAAAAAATTCTGAGAGAAGCTGGGTAGGAGTCGAAATCTGGGAGAATCCTTAAATTCTGGCAAAAGAACTGGACCATAAGATGATGCAGTCATATGATGTGTATTGTCTGATCCACTTGTCAGTGTACAAAGACAAGCATGTCTAGTAGTAATTGGAATTATATAATATGTGTGTGCTGATTGCAAAATTATACTCATGGATCAAAGTAAGTGCATTTGGAAGAACGGTATGACTATATGCACATATCCTTTCTTAGAAACTATGCTTGTATTCGAATCACGATATAATACAAAATTATTAACCCGAATAAACACACCTTAACACATGCATAAACAACCAAAATAACAAAGAGCACTCTAAAATAATCAGCAAAACATAAAGGTTTTTGAAGCTCTGTGTCATCATCTCTAAATCTTGCCAGGAGACCCCTGCAACACAGTAATATGCATCTAGACCCAAGCAGGTCCTCATTTTCAACCACGGCATAATGATCGCCATGCTGCTCCCCTACTTCCTTGCTCCGGCATAAAAAAGACAAGAACACACATGTGCATCAAACACGCCTGCACTAGCCTTTGTCATTTGTGGCTTTGAGTGCTGCTATATGTGCCCCTTCCAGATGGAAGAAAACTAGGATCCGGTTCCGGTGCTGCGGCCGGGCCAACCGCTCGGGCAAAGCAAGAATCCCTCCAGCAGCAGCACAAAGAAGGATGAAGAAACACAACAGAAAATCATACCAACGAGGAAGAAGAATCTTCGCCTCCACCCAACCACCACCCATCTGAGGACCAAACCGGCCAGTGCCAGTCCACCTCCAGACACCATAGCCTGCGACCTCAATGAGAACCGGGGATCCCCCACTCCGTTGGCTCCTAAAGGAAGGCTAGAGCCTCGTCTGACCACAAACGGAGCCCGGAGACACTTATTCAGATGCACCGCCGCTGCGACGGCCTCGGTAGCGACTCCCTCAACCCTAACCCTACTGAGAACACATCGGACACACAGATCTGAGGTTCCCCCTCCCTCCCTCTGCTGGAGCGGCTGGCAAAGGGAGAGGGAACCAGCGACGCCGACGGCGCACAAAGGGATCTGCTGCTCTTGGGATCGCCTGGCTAACCACCCCCGCTTGATTCGCTGACGCCTACTACGAGCTATACCACGGCTCGCCTGCAGGGGCGCACATATTGAGCCGGCCCAATAACCAGGACTCACTTGCTTGTGTCATACTCCCTCTGTCCCTAAAAACATGTCGCAGGCTCAGTTCATTTGTAATTTTGCTAAAAAGCCCTCACAGATTTAAAACCATCTCAAATAAGTCCCTTCATCCCCGTCTTCTTCCTCCGCCTTCCTCCACCATCGACAGGGGCCGGCACCGCCCAGCTGCGTGATTCGCCACCCACCAGGAAGTCCTCCGCCGCCGTCGCCACGTACCTGCGCCCGTCTCAAGCTCCAGTGCGTCCTCCTTGAGCTCCCGCGGATCCTCCTCGAGCTCCCGCGCGTGCGCCGCCGTAGTTCCTCCCGGCCGTCATCCCCTTCGGGTGTCGCCGGAAACTGGACCAGGAGCTCGCGTGCTTCCTCCTCGATCTCCCGCGCGAGCCCCTGCTGCTCCTTCTCCCCTACCCGCGCGCCCGTGCGGCTGCTTCTCCCCTGCCGCCGGTGGAGCTCGTCTGCCCCTGCCGCTGCTCGTCTTCCCCTGCTGCTACTGCTCGTCTACCCCGACGCTGCCCGTGCGGTAGGGCCGTCGCCGCCGCTGCTTCCCTGACGCTGCTCCATCCCCGCCCGATCAAGGTGATTTCTCCAGCCACGAGAAACAAATCGATTCCAGTGTCAAGCAAAGTGATTCTTGTACATGATTCCAATATTTTTGGAAACAAATTGATTCTAGTGAGAAAATCAAGCAAAGTGATTCCAGAATTTTTGCAAACAAATTGATTCTAGTGTAATTAGTGAGAAATTCAAGAAAATTGATTCTAGTGAGGCGCAGGACCTGCTACTCTGCTCCCGTGAGCCTGCCCGTCGTGCTGCTACTCTGCTCCTGCTAACTGCTTGCAGTGTTGCTGCTGCTGATGCTCCATCGCCCGTGCTGCTGCTGCTGACCATCTACTGTTGATCCAAGTGATCGTGGTGCTACTGTCTGATCTCTGAAGAAGGTACTGCTACCTAAAAATTGTGTGCCTGATAGATCAAATGACTGTGTTGCTTTGCAGTCAAATTTAAAAATCTCTGTTACTGTAATTGCAGTAGATCAAATGATTCAAATCCATTTACTGTTACAAGATCCTGAAAATTCAAATTCAGTCACTGTTACAACTCCAAAAAGAATTTATGGGTGCCTGATAGATTAAATTTTTAAATTGTGTGATTGATAGTGTTGGAAGCAATTGTGTGTGACTGTTGACTGCAAATTTTCTGAATGCAAATTTGTAATGCATGAAACATAAAGGCACATATTCACACTAAATCAGTTTCGACAATGTCAAAGCATACAGTAGTAGTGACAGTAATTTTGATAATTCAAGCAAATTAATTGAACCTATCTATGCTTGACATGGCACAGAAAAAATCAGTAGATGCAGAGCAATTATGATCTCAACAAACACTGTCTCTAAAACTGTTACTAGAGGAACTACTGTAAGTAGAGTAAAGTTGGTGGTGAATGAAGGGAAAAAACATGGGCCAGTTGTTAAGCCAGGCAGAACAAGATGATTTAGTGGCATTAGCACTTTAGCAGAGCACATCACAGTTCAGAGACAAAGAAGGAAAAACCTACTCCAAAGTAGCAGAAATAAGACAAATTCATTCATGGCAGTAAAAAAGAGGTTAGGAGCAGAATCATAAGATGATAAGTAAGTAGAGTAGTTATATATGGCACTTGCTAGAGGAACTGCTACTAGCTCTGGGACCTCTATCAGTACTAGAGGAACAAACAAGAGAATGGTTGTAGAAACTACTATAAGTGGAGTAAAATTCAGTTAAAACTACTGTAAGTAGAGTAACTTCAGTTAAAACTACTGTAAGTAGAGTAACTTCAGTTAAAACTACTGTACGTAGAGTAAAGTTCAGCAAAACTACTCTAACTAGAGTAAAATTCAGTAAACTGGATTAGTTTGACATGAAGGTACACTGAATGCATTTCTCTGACAAAATCCTGTTACAGACATTGACAATATATACACATACAAAAAGTAACTTCCCATTGGAAGTCAAGAAAAAGCAAGCAAGCAAGAAAGGAACAAGACATGGTCAAAATTCAGTTAAGATACATATAGTAAAATCCAATTGTATGACAGGAGTTGAAATCCAATTCTTTCTAAAATGACAGGAGTTGGAAGTTTCATAAGAAATGAAATGGTGTTACAAAGGCTCCTGTAATAACATTTCTTAGTCAGTAGTTCACATTTTTGTAATGGTTGCAAGGCTCCTGTCATTCTACTCATTTTTGTGTGTATATCCTTGTTATGGTACCATGATGTACTCATCTTTTGTCATTGCTAGCAGGAGTATGGATTTGAACATGATGCCTCAAGAGGAAGACGATGAAGGTATTAATTTGAATTTGATGCCTCAAGAGGAGGAACCTCAAGTGGCAGATAATGTAGTTATGGATTTGAACTTGATGCCTCAAGAGGAAGACGATGAAGATATGAATTGGATGCCTCAAGAAGATGAAGGGAAAGAAGATGCAGCTCAAGAGGAAGAGGATGAAGTTATGAATTGGATACTTCAAGAGAAGAGAAGAGAATTGTCAGATAAGGAGAGGCATGGTGTTTACTTTGCCTTGCTGGTAATCGAGCTCAGAGATGGGTCTGTTCAACCAGACGACAAGCTGCTGGTCTCAAACCTGTTGGATATAAGTGTACGATCTATTGAAAGAATCTGGGAATAGGCTAAAAAGCAAATTGCCGATGACAAAGAAGTAGATGTCTCAAGCAAGAAGCCAGGAAGATCCGACCGAAAGAGAAAGGAGCTAGATCTAGAGAGGACCTCAACAATCCCACTGAATAAAAGAAGAACAATTCGATCTCTGGCATGGTCTCTAGGTGTGGCCCGATCGACCCTACATAAGAGGTTCAAGTTGAATTAGCTCAACCGCATCACAAGCACCGTGAAGCCTCACCTCAAGCTAGAGAACAAGCTTGCGAGATTGAAATTTTGTATGTCCATGGTCGATGACAATTCGATCTCAACTTCTCGGGCTATGTTAAAACCAATGACGAATATGGTTCACATCGATGAGAAGTGGTTTGACATGACGAGAGTGAAGAATAGTTACTATGTACTTCCAGGAGAACCTGAACCGAAGCGCACTGTGTCAAACACTCACAGCATTGGGAAGGTGATGTTCCTAACAGCTGTTGCCAAGCCTCGATATAACAATGAGGGGGAGCTAACATTCGATGGGAAGACCGGCATTTGGGCATTTGTCGAAGAGACTGAGGCGAAGTGGACAAGTCAAAACAGAACAAAGGGAACAAAAGTGTTGACATCAGTGAAAGTAACCAGGCCTGTGTGCAGAGATTATTTAATCAATAAGGTTATCCCGGCAATTCAGGATAAGTGGCCTGACGATGATGAGGGAGCAACAATATTCATCCAACAGGATAACACAAAGCCTCATGTCCTTCCCAATGATGTAGCTTTTCGAGAAGCTGTGGAACAAACTGATCTTGACATCTGATTGCTACAACAACCCCCAAATAGCCCTGTGTTAAATTGTTTGGACCTCTTCTTCCATACCTCTCTCCAGTCTCTAACCGACTGCAGGTCACCTACAAACATCCAGGAACTGGTACAGGGTGTGGAAGAGGAATTCGAGAACTACGATCCCGACAAGTTGCACAGAAGCTTTATCACATTCGAAGCAGTTATGTTTGAAGTTATGAAAGCCAAAGGAGGAAATCAATATAAGTTGCCCCACTTGCACAAGGATCACGTTCAGAATGCTGGAATGGAAATAACCGGTGTATATTGCGACAGTCGGGTAGTTGTTGATACGAGGGCCATTATAGAAGAAATGGAAATTGCAATAGGAAAAGAAAATGAAAGGAAAGAATTAGCTAGAGAAGGGAAACGAAAGAAAAGTAAAGGGAAGAAGTGGCCAGAGAAAGGAAAAGAATGTAGTTAAGAGGGGGCAAAGAGGCCCTTATGTCATGTAGTCAGGTGCTCCTTGTGTATGTCTTGTGTAATCTTGTGTCAAGAGGGGACAAAGATGCCCTTATGTCATGCCCTTGTGTATGCCTTGTCTAATCCTTGTATATCAACTCCTTGTTGGAATTTATTGGAATTATCTGGGTTATTTGGATTAATTGAATTATCTGGGTTATTTGAATTAATTTGGGTTATTTGGATTAATTTTAGTTATTTGAATTAATTTGGGTTAGTGGACTGAAATTTTTGCTTGACAACTACAACAACTAATGAGGCAAGCAAGGCCTTTGCTAATCCCATATCATCAGTAGATGATATGTACTGATGATATGGTATGAGATTATCTTCTACTGCAATTGCAATCTAGCTTTAGTAAAAAAAAGCAAGAGTCCCTTGTATGGAGTTAACTGAAGACTGAACATGTTCTAAAGTTTTGAAATAAGAGGTCCATTTAGCATGGAACAAATAAAAGGACAGTGGATGACAAGAATCTAGCATATCACATGGGATGGATCGGCTAAAATAAGAAAGACCATCTCAAGAATAGTCACAAGGAGTATTACTGTATATTCTAATTTATTGAAATTATTGGCATAACAAAAACAGATATGCAGTGGACATGTTTGGTACAGTAAATAAATATGCAGTCATAGCAAGGATAGATTAGATAATGAGAGGAGTAGCACTGGATTAATCCATCTCACGGTCCTGGCTAATTAGCTATCAGTATATATTTCCCAGCTTCTTAATTAGCTATCAGTATATAAGTACAGCCTTATACTCTCACCTTCATGATCTAAACATATACAGCCTTGGGTAGTTTAATTTCTCAGCAACTGTAGTCTACTGATTAATTGCCTTGGACATGTTTAATTTCTCAGCCTTGAGATTGAATAATTTGAGTGCAACTGCAAAACTCCTATTGGCACTGCTACTGCTTGGCACATCCATCAAGATGGCCTAGTAAGTGGATCATGAATTGAAACGGTTTTGGAAAATTTGCCAACACAATTTGTTCTACTGGATCTACAGTAAATAAATTTGAGAACACATTTTCTTCAGTCCCTCACTGACAACACAAATTTTTTGGATGCATTCAACTTGAACATGGAGTATTTTCAGCAAAAAAAAATTTGAGTATGGCAGCATTTTCTGCAAAAATTAAATGGAAAAGGCTCAAGATGATTAATCATGACTACTGTCACATGACAGATTACTCATGTACACTATTGTGCCATTTTATAAGTGCATACTAGTTCTATAAGTGCACACTAATTCTAGAAGTGCAGATGTTTAGTTGTGACATTATACGGGAGGAATATTTAGTCTAATTCAGCAGTTGAGAATGCAGTTGTTTAGTGTAGTTGAAAATGCAGCAATTCAGGAATCACGTGAATCAATTCAGACCACTGCTGAAGATGTCCTTGAACTGCCACTCCTTCCACCTGAAGATGTTGCCACTCCTTCCAATCACAAACTTTCAGACCAAAGCACACACAGCAATCCACCAGAAGATGTCGCCACTCCTCGAACTGCCACCACACGCGCCCATTCGTCGGCCTTGAGCGAAGCCGCCGAAAATCGACCTACTCAGTCACCATTAAGCATTGCTAAGTTTCAGAGTTCATTTTAGAAAAGAAAAAACAAAGTTTCAGAGTTCATTTCAGAAAAGAAAAAACGAAGTTTCAGAGTTTGGAGTTGGGATGGATGGGGTGAGGGGCGAACCTGGGCTTGCGCCGGCGGCCGCCCTCCCGGAGTCGCCGACGCCGCTTCTGTCACAGCCCTAGCCTTAGCCTTTGCTTGACCTTGCATGATCATCATGTCATCATGTTTAAGTTTTATGAAACTCTGAAATAGGGATGGTCAAGCCCTAGCACAAATGCAATTCAAATAGTTTCATATAAAAATATTTTCAATGAACTCAGAATGCCTTTCAAAAATGTTCATCATCTCTGGTTTAAGGTGGAAGCATCTACCCAAGATGATTTGCATTTTTGCTGGACACATTTGGGCTTTGAATTAAATCACTAGGTATTTGAATTTGGGCATTTAATCAATATAAATATTTTAAATGCTCAAATAATCCTGGAAACAATTTTGGGCAGTCGTAAATATTTCAAATAAATCCCAAAATATATCCCATGATTTATGGAAATGAGTTAGTATTATTACTAATTCCTAACATATCAAATAAATAGAAAACAGAAAACTAATAGAAGGAGAGAGAGTTTCCTTGCCTGGCGCCACCTGGCGGCCCAGCTGGCCCAGCCAGCCCACCAGGGGCACGGGCGTCTTCTTCCCCGCGCCAGCGCATGAAGCAGCTCGCTGGAGCGCGCCGACGCCGCCTTGGCCACCTCCTTCTTCCTCCCCGGGCCTTCTAGCGACGCCACGGAGACGCCCCGTGGCCCCTCGCTCCTCTCCCTCACTCTCTGCTCTCCCCCTCGCCCTCTGCTCCCTCTCCCGAGCACACCCGAGCGGAGCTCGTCGTCGCCGACGCAATTTACCACGGCCACCGTCCATCCCGTGCCTCCCGATTGGGTCCAGAGGAACCGCCTCGACCACCGCGTCCTCTGCACCAATCCATGCGCCGCCAGGAGCTCCGTGACGATGACCCCGAGCTCTTCTTCCTCCTCGGACCCGTGGGTCACCGCCGGTCGATTCGTGCCATCGAGGACATCCTCAAGCCCGCTGAGCCGTTCTTCGACCTCCCTGTGAGCTCCTGTTGTTTCCGCCTCGCTCTCCCCCTCCGTTCCTGTTCCCTAGCCCTGTCTTCCGATCAAGCCCGAAGCTCCCCGCCGCCGGCCATGTCGCCATCATAGCTACGGCCGCGCAACTTGGCGTTCAAGCTCACCGTTGCACTCACCGCACTTTCGTGAGTCGAACACGACTAACCACGGCTCCTCCCTTGCTCGGCATCGCCCAAACCATTGCCGGCCGAACTCCGGCCGCCGCCCAACTCGCCGCTGCCGCCGCTACAGGCCACCCCAGCTCCGGTCGCTGCCACCACTGGATGCGCGCGTGTGCCAGCAACCCATAGCCGCAAACCTTGCCCGAAACCGTCGCCCGTAGCTCAATTCCGAGCGGACTCCGCCGCGGCTTGAGGTCGCCACCGGACAAACTCCGGCGTGCTGACGTGGCCGCGTAATTAGTGCTAATCACCGCCAGCTAAACCACTTTTAGACGCTGACAACGGGCCCTGCAGCGGGTCAAAGCCCAAGTCAACGCGGGATTAGTGTCTGACTCACTAGCCAATGGACCCCACGGGTCAGTTTTGACCCTGTTGACCTTGCTGACATTGTGCTGTCGTCATGCTGACGCAATAAGTAATTTTCTGGATTTTAAAATAATCCAGGAATTCCAGAAAATTGCCTAAACTTCGAAAAATCATAGAAATTCAACCGTAACTCCAAATGAAATAATTTATATATGAAAAATTATCAGAAAAATTCAAGGAATCTGTTTATGGCATTTTCATGCATGTTAGAACAACTTATGGCTGCTGTTTAGGCCAATTCACATAAATGGAATTTAAACTCTCACATATGGAGTTTGAATTAGAACCTAGGGTTCAAACCAACTCCATTTAACATGTTGCTAGTTGCATTAGCTCAAAACGCAGCATATTGACATGTCATGATCATGCATCATATTGTGCATTGCATTGATTGTGTTCATTCTCTGTTGCCGGTGGTTGTCCCCTCTCGATAGACGTTGTACCGACACTGTGATCGTTGACACTGATGAAGACCCAATGATATATTCAGAAGTGCCAGGCAAGCAAAACCCCCTTGTTCATTCCGATACAATCCCACTCTCGCTCCTGCTCTCTTTTACTGCATTAGGACAACGATGATTCAACTGTTACATGCTGCGGTAGTTGAACCATTTTCCTCTGCATGACCTGTCATTGCCACAGTAAATAGATGAAACCCACTAGCATGAGTAGGAGTTGTTTGAGCCCTGATGTGCCTACTCATTCATGTTTGTTTGTCATGCCTGCTACTGCTTAGAGTTGAGTCAGGTCTGATTCATCAGGGATGAATCGGAGGTGTGTAAACATGTCCTACTATTGAGAGCTAAGTGTGTGAACACAATTTGGTAAAGGTGGCGG
Source organism: Triticum dicoccoides (assembly GCF_002162155.2). Lineage (NCBI taxonomy): Eukaryota > Viridiplantae > Streptophyta > Magnoliopsida > Poales > Poaceae > Triticum > Triticum dicoccoides. The sequence goes on from NC_041380.1 coordinate 77,271,046, forward strand.
TGAGAGGCCATGTAGGAGTACATGGTGGGTTGTCTCATTGAAACCGTTCTTAGGAACTGAGTTATGTGTTTATGATCCATGAAACAGTTACTACCATGCATTGGGCCCGAAAGGAATGGACCCTCTCGGCTTCTTGATCACCCTTGTCCTCTGTCCAGGAGTTGCAACTAGTTTCTGGTGTTTATAGGATATGTGTTGGCGGTCGTGCGTAGCGCTGACCCTAGGGGTGGGCTATGATGCGGTAGCTACACCGTGGCCGGGCATGCCGGGCGCCCGTTTGGTGTCTCGGAACCCTGTACACATCGTCCGGGGCCGTATGTGGAAACCTCGGCCGGACTCCCTGCGGATGGAACCTGGATAGGCGATAAACCTGGACTAGAGACTTGAGTGTTTAGGTAGGCCATGGCCGACACCATCGTTGGGCTTCCGCTTGAAGGTTGTCGAGTACATGTCGTGTAAACGGCGGTAAGTGGTGAGAGCGTGTGTGAAGAAGTACACCCCTGCAGGGTTATAAATGATCTATTCGAATAGCCGTGTCCGCGATAAAGGACTTCTGGGTTGCCTATAACAGTTCATAGACAAGTGAAAGTGGATACTCTAAAACTCGCAAGATAAGTGTGAGTGCCATGGATGGCCTTCTCGTAGGGAGACGGGAGCGGATCCATTGTGGTGTATTGAATGGTGAATATGTGGACTCGTGTGCGCCACCTCAAAAGAGTTGCTTGTGGTCGTAGTTCAGGTTAGCTACTAAGTCAAAGCTGGCTTGCTGCAGTTAAACTCCACCCCCCCCTTGTTGATACCGATGCATATGTAGCTAGTTCTGATGTATGTCTTGTTGAGTACCTTTTTACTCACGTTTGCTTAATTTATGTTTTGCAGAGAGATTTCAGTCTCGCTAGTAGTTCCGCGTGGACTTCGACGTTTAGCCTGATACCTCAGCTTCGATCTTGTGCCCTCGGCAGGATCTGGTAGATAGTCAGGCTTCTCAGCCTTTTTCATTTATAGATGTCTGTACTCAGACATGTTAAGCTTCCGCATGTGCTTTGGTTTGTATGCTCTGAATGTTGGGTCATGAGACCCATGTTTGTATTTCTCGCTCCATGAAGCCTAATGAATAATACTTGAGTTGTAGTGTTATGTTGTGATGCCATGTTGTATTTACACATATCGAGCATATTGTGTGTATGATTGAAATGCTTGGTATGTGTGGGATCCGTCAATCTAGTTGTTTATCCTTGGCAGCCTCTCTTATGGGGAAATGTAGTCTAGTGCTTCCATGAGCCATAGTAGTCCGCTACAGCCCAGTTCACCGGAGTCCTGTTAGCCCAGCACTACTGCTCAAGACACTTGACTGGCCGGCATGTGTTTCACTTCGTTCCTGTGTCTGTCCCTTCGGGGAAATGTCATGCGGTGACATCCGGTGTCCTGCCTAGCTACTACAGCCCGGGTTCCCGGAGTCCTGTTAGCCCAGTGCTACAGCCCGGATTCACACGCTGCTGACCGACATGCTCGATGTGATTCATGTATGCCTGTCCCCATAGGTTAGTGCCGCTTTGGGTTCACGACTAGCCATGTCAGCCCGGGTTCTCTATCATATGGATGCTAGCGACACTATCATATACGTGAGCCAAAAGGCGCAAATGGTCCCGGGCCATGGTAAGGCGACACCCGTGGGAATACCGTGCGTGAGGCCGCAAAGTGATATGTGGTGTTACCGGCTAGATCGATGTGACTTAGAATCAGGGTCCTGACAGCTTTGGTATCAGAGCCTGACTGCCTGTAGGATTACCAAGCCAAACCGGTCGAAGTTGTGTCTAGAAATGCTTTAGTTATGTAGGGGAATTGATTGTGGTAGGGAACTTAAGGCTCTTTTTACTCCTTATCCTCATGACCTTCTGATCTGAGTCATCTTATCTTTTCTACGGGGTTAAGTACTAGGCTTCTCTTCTATCTCTCAGGATGACGTGTTACTAAATCGTAGTTGCCTAGGATTGTTGAGTTCAAGCCTCAGTTCAGTTCCTACTACTTCCATATGTTCATAGTTGGTCTCAGAACCTTGATATTGTGATGTTGAGTGGTTATGCCACCATTTTTGTAGGATGTCTCAAATCATTTTGAGCATTTACAGCCGTTATGCTGTCCGAGTCATCTCAGGTTTCTAAACAATCTGGTGCATTTGCAAATCCTTCCTCCCAGTTCTCGATGTCCTTTTGGGCCAGTTTAAGCACACTAATCCGTCTGTTGAGGTACTCCGCTGCCTCGGCATTTATGTTGGAGCTATTATTATGACCCTAGGTGTCTAGAGTATCACCTAGTAATCTAGCAATGCTTTGCATCCCCGGTGTGATGATTCTGGCCACCATTCTCGAAAGCGTCCCGTGATGCCGTTTAGTTAGTAGGCATTCTATTCCTGGGTTCTTGGCCCAAGATCCACTCTACTTACCTCGTGTTGATAGTGTTGCTCGTACCTTTAGGATATTAGTAGCCTTTGCGATAGTCCTCGAGGTCCATGGTATTTCCTTCTTCCAAATACCATGAACCATTAAGGCAGAAGTTCTTTGAACCAAAAGATCACCATTAGAGTACTCCTGAGGAGTTCTCCATTCATAATTGTGACTCTGCCAGTCCTACCTCTCAGCATGGGTTATCCGGAAGAAATATGTTGAACTTGTTCGACATACTAACCTATGCATCCACAAATCAGAAAGATATATGTTCCTTTGAGTTGTCCCTCTGTAGTTGTATTCCGATCCTTTTCTATCAGTTGATAGCCAAGTTTATGTCGTGCATTCGTGTTATCAATGCCTATTATTCTTGTGGTCCATCGAGCCATTCTATTCCGGAATGACTAGGAGAAACAAACTCCAGCACCTCATCCATTTCTTGGACTGGTCAAAGTAGTTGTATTCCGCAGATCAAAATGCCAATCCAGCTTTTGTTCTGTTCTACCTCGGAGTATTACCCCCTTTATGTCAGGATTGTCATAGGAAATGCATCATCTCTCATGAATTCTTGACGTAGTGATACTCTCTCCATCATTATTCATTTCTCGGTTTCCGTGTTGTTGCAACCGGAATGTCGACAAGTGAATCGTGATGTGTGAAATCAATACTCCTAGCAACCCCGTTGCTTGGTAGTTAAAGGACAATAACTTCATTCTTAGCATGTTGGTTATTGAATCATCGTTCTAAGGTAGATTGTGCTACCTAATCATTGTTTCTAGTGCACTCTTCGACCAATGTGTTAGGAGTGTGTCAATCCATCACTCTCTTGATCACATTGTCTTGCCCTGAAAAGCAAGATTGTTCTCGAGCTTAGTAACATATCGGTGGTTCGTGATGTTCCGAACATCTTCTTGGAAGTATTACCAGGTTGTCACCTGCCCACTATGTTGAGTTCGTGATCATGTTGGTTTTCCTCCAAACCGTCCTTTCTCCAAGAATCTGTGTCGGATACCCTGAGCAAGTTGGTTAAGCTAAACAACAACTTGGAGAGTTGAAAGATAAAAGCTTGTCCGACTCAGTTCATTCCAAAGGGATATCTTGCGTGTGTGTGCGTGTGTGTTGGAGAAAGATGATATCTTCATCAATCGATCCTCGTGATCAATTGTCGGTGCTATTGTCTTACCCAAACTTTGATTTGAGTGTGGGCTATCGTCAAATCAAATCAGAACCAACGATATTCGTAATGTTGTCCTACTCGTGGTTGATTCCTCGAGCATACATCATTATATTCTTTGGGTCTGACCAATGCTATCACCGTGTTCACTTAATTATGGATTTCCATTTATATGGAAACCTGGATGAATTGTTGTTGAGCCCATCGACAACATCCATGTCCTCTCCATGATTTTGTCGAACATTAAGCGAGTGTTGGAAACTTTTGAAAGCATCTCTTCATGCTAGCTCATGAAGCATATGTTGGATGAAAGAAGTGACTTCCTCTGATTCACGTGCAGTTGGTGCAAGTTGCCGCCGTGAGTTCGAGAAAGTTAGTTTTGCTTCCTCTAGAATCATCCCAAGTTAGTCATGCACGTGTGAAGTATTCCATGGTCTGATAGACTGATCATCTTCATTCCATATGAATTCCATAGCACACTAAGCCACTGATTGACCTGTTCCAGGAAAAGAAGTTGTTGTGCTATCCTAGGTCATGCACAAGATTTCGATATCCTCAATGATGGTTCCCTACCAGAACTCGGTAGTGTTTTATTATAAGACTACTATGTGGTCATACTTGTCTGGGACAACGTGTTCACATGTTGTAGCAGAACCAGCTCATGTTTTGGAGCTTGCTATCGCAGTTCATTCCCCGAGAATCTCGCAATGTCGTCTCGTCAATTTGTGTTGCAAACTTTCATTTTCCTTTCTAGACTCGATGAGTCTGGAATATCCTGACACCAACCAGATCTGAATCTCAGGCAGATATGATAGTTGGAGCATTTTCCAAGAACTATAATATTGGTCCCTCGATAACCGGTAAAGTGGATGTCGTGGCCAACACATCCAGCCGGAAGACCTATTATTGTAGTATCTCGATTGAAGAAAGTTGGCCACCTCCCCATGAGGATTTCGTAGGATTTAGCTCCGTAGTTAATCCTTACGGATTCTTGTGCTCCCGAAGTCCGACCTTTTACTTGATGTCCTAGATACCAAACCATACCAATAAATGGGTTATCCTAGCACATCAAGGAGAACATTAGAAGCGGAGTGCTAAATGTCTCTCGGTCGATCATCCATATTTTGTTTCCTTGGCCTTGCTAAGGTGAAATCTAAGAAAATGTTATCTTCCTTTGCATCTGCATCATCCATCACCATTCATCATGGTGGTATGTTGTGTTGCCAGGATCCTTGACACAGATATTGGTAAAACCTTGATGAATATGGAGATGCTCAAGTTCTTGAGAGCACGCGCAAGCACCAGGTTTTACAGTTGGCGTTAACTGGGATTTGCTTCCAGTTTCCTCGGTTATGTTATAACCTTTTCAAACAGTGGACTCACTCTCGACTGTTGAGCTCTTCCCCAGTTACCAGAATCATTCCCAACATTTGCGTTTTGTTCCCAGCCTGCACCTCAATAGTTGTTGTTTAGGATCATCTTCAAAAGTGGACTTACCATGGGTCTCATCCATTTCCGATGATAAGCAAAAATCATCCATTGCGTTGTCTTCAACAAGGTAGTCCACATCATCCATCCTAGTCCGAGTATGTCATTCTTTCGAACTCCTTCAAATGATCATTTGTGATTGCCTTAGGCTGGTATAAAGAGTTTCAATGATCTCTGAATCAAAAGTAATTCTTTTTGACACTTAAGGGAATAATTCTACGAGTCACCTTCCCCGAGGTATCACGTTATGAAATCATGGCAAATATCTCCTTGCTACTTTGAAATTCATGCTCCATCTTATTCGAGTATGGAATGGTTGCCTACCTAGTGAACCTTCGCCAACCATTTCACTCCATCCCTTTAGGTGTATGCTTCGTGTCTCGGCTCGAGAGATGTTACTATGTCTCGTTCCATGAGTTGATCTTGTGATCATTAAGATGATCCTAAGTTGCTCGAATCTCACGAAGGTCGATTCTTCTTAAATTCTCCCTTTCTACTCGTTGTCATGTTGGATGTAGTTCTCAAAGCAAGACGTCTGGATCGTGAAGATTGTGTTAGCTTGTGTCCCTCTGTCTTCTTACCTCACGGCTTGAATCTCGGGACGAGATTCTTGTTTAGTAGGGGTGAGTTGTCACAACCCTAGCCTTAGCCTTTGCTTGACCTTGCATGATCATCATGTCATCATGTTTAAGTTTTATGAAACTCTGAAATGGGGATGGTTAAGCCCTAGCACAAATGCAATTCAAATAGTTTCAAATAAAAATATTTTCAATGAACTCAAAATGCCTTTCAAAAATGTTCATCATCTCTAGTTTAAGGTGGAAGCATCTACCCAAGATGATTTGCATTTTTGCTGGACACATTTGGGCTTTGAATTAAATCACTAGGTATTTGAATTTGGGCATTTAATCAATATAAATATTTTAAATGCTTGAATAATCCTGGAAACAATTTTGGGCAGTCGTAAATATTTCAAATAAAGTCCAAAATATATCCCAGGATTTATGGAAATGAGTTAGTATTATTACTAATTCCTAACATATCAAATAAATAGAAAACAGAAAACTAATAGAAGGAGAGAGAGTTTCCTTACCTGGCGGCCCAGCTGGCCCAGCCAGCCCACCAGGGGCACGGGCGTCTTCTTCCCCGCGCCAGCGCACGAAGCAGCTCGCTGGAGCGCGCCGACGCCGCCTTGGCCACCTCCTTCTTCCTCCCCGGGCCTTCTAGCGACGCCACGGAGACGCCCCGTGGCCCCTCGCTCCTCTCCCTCACTCTCTGCTCTCCCCCTCGCCCTCTGCTCCCTCTCCCGAGCACACCCGAGCGGAGCTCGTCGTCGCCGATGCAATTTACCGCGGCCACCGTCCATCCCGTGCCTCCCCGATGGGTCCAGAGGAACCGCCTCGACCCCCGCGTCCTCTGCACCAATCCAGGCGCCGCCAGGAGCTCCGTGACGACGACCCCGAGCTCTTCTTCCTCCTCGGACCCATGGGTCACCGCCGGTCGATTCGTGCCACCGAGGACGTCCCCAAGCCCGCTGAGCCGTTCTTCGACCTTCATGTGAGCTCCTGTTGTTTCCGCCTCGCTCTCCCCCTCCGTTCCTGTTCCCTAGCCCCGTCTTCTGATCAAGCCCGAAGCTCCCCGCCGCCGGCCATGTCGCCATCATAGCTACGGCCGCGCAACTTGGCGTTCAAGCTCACCGTTGCACTCACCGCACTTTCGTGAGTCGAACACGACTAACCACGACTCCTCCCTTGCTCGGCATCGCCCAAACCATTGCCGGCCGAACTCCGGCCGCCGCCCAACTCGCCGCTGCCGCTGCTACAGGCCACCCCAGCTCCGATCGCTGCCACCATTGGATGTGTGCGTGTGCCAGCAACCCATAGCCGCAAACCTCGCCCGAAACCGTCGCCCGTAGCTCAATTCCGAGCGGACTCCGCCGCGGCTTGAGGTCGCCGCCGGCCAAACTCCAGCGTGCTGACGTGGCCGCGTAATTAGTGCTAATCACCGCCAGCTAAACCACTTTTAGACGCTGACAACAGGCCCCGCAGCGGGTCAAAGCCCAAGTCAACGCGGGATTAGTGTCTGACTCACTGGCCAATGGACCCCATGGGTCAGTTTTGACCCTGTTGACCTTGCTGACGTCGTGCTGTCATCATGCTGACGCAGTAAGTAATTTTCTGGATTTTAAAATAATCCAGGAATTCCAGAAAATTTCCTAAACTTCGAAAAATCATAGAAATTCAACCGTAACTCCAAATGAAATAATTTATATATGAAAAATTATCAAAAAATTCAAGGAATCTGTTTATGGCATTTTCATGCATGTTAGAACAACTTATGGCTGCTGTTTAGGCCAATTCACATAAATGGAATTTAAACTCTCACATATGGAGTTTGAATTTGAACCTAGGGTTCAAACCAACTCCATTTAACATGTTGCTAGTTGCATTAGCTCAAAACACAGCATATTGACATGTCATGATCATGCATCATATTGTGCATTGCATTGATTGTGTTCATTCTTTGTTGCCGGTGGTTGTCCCCTCTCGATAGACGTTGTACCGACGTTGTGATCGTTGACACTGATGAAGACCCAATGATATATTCAGAAGTGCCAGGCAAGCAAAACCCCCTTGTTCATTCCGATACAATCCCACTCTCGCTCCTGCTCTCTTTTACTGCATTAGGACAACGATGATTCAACTGTTACATACTGCGGTAGTTGAACCCTTTTCCTCTGCATGACATGTCATTGCCACAGTAAATAGATGAAACCCACTAGCATGAGTAGGAGTTGTTTGAGCCCTGATGTGCCTACTCATTCATATTTGTTTGTCATGCCTGCTACTGCTTAGAGTTGAGTCAGGTCTGATTCATCGGGGATGAATCGGAGGTGTGTAAACATGTCCTACTATTGAGAGCTAAGTGTGTGAACACAATTTGGTAAAGGTGGCGGTGAGAGGCCATGTAGGAGTACATGGTGGGTTGTCTCATTGAAACCGTTCTTAGGAACTGAGTTCTGTGTTTATGATCCATGAAACAGTTACTACCATGCATTGGGCCCGAAACCAGTGGACCCTCTCGGCTTCTTGATCACCCTTGTCCTCTGTCCAGGAGTTGCAACTAGTTTCTGGTGTTTATAGGATATGTGTTGGCGGCCGTGCATAGTGCTGACCCTAGGGTTGGGCTATGATGCGGTAGATACACCGTGGTCGGGCATGTCGGGCGCCCATTTGGTGTCTCGGAACCCTGTACACATCGTCCGGGGCCGTATGTGGAAACCTCGGCCGGACTCCCTGCGGATGGAACCTGGATAGGCGATAAACCTGGACTAAAGACTTGAGTGTTTAGGTAGGCCGTGGCCGACACCCTCGTTGGGCTTCCGCTTGAAGGTTGCCGAGTACATGTCATGTAAACGGCGGTAAGTGGTGAGAGCGTGTGTGAAGAAGTACACCCCTGCAGGGTTATAAATGATCTATTCGAATAGCCGTGTCCGCGGTAAAGGACTTCTGGGTTGCCTATAACAGTTCATAGACAAGTGAAAGTGGATACTCTAAAACTCGCAAGATAAGTGTGAGTGCTATGGATCGCCTTCTCGTAGGGAGATGGGAGCGGATCCATAGTGGTGTATTGAATGGTGAATATGTGGACTCGTGTGCGCCACCTCAAAAGAGTTTCTTCCAGTCGTAGTTCAGGTTAGCTACTAAGTCAAAGCTGGCTTGCTGCAGATAAACTCCACCACCACCCCTTGTTGATACCGATGCATATGTAGCTAGTTCTAATGTAAGTATTGCTGAGTACCTTTGTACTCACGTTTGCTTAATTTATGTTTTCCAGAGAGATTTCAGTCTCGCTAGTAGTTCCGCGTGGACTTCGATGTTTAGCCTGATACCTCAGCTTCGATCTTGTGCCCTAGGTAGGATCTGGTAGATAGTCAGGCTTCTCAGCCTTTTTCCTTTATAGATGTCTGTACTCAGACATGTTAAGCTTCCGCATGTGCTTTGGTTTGTATGCTCTGAATGTTGGGTCATGAGACCCATGTTTGTATCTCTCGCTCCTCGGAGCCTAATGAATAATACTTGAGTTGTAGAGTTATGTTGTGATGCCATGTTATATTTACACATATCGAGCATATTGTGTGTATGATTGAAATGCTTGGTATGTGTGGGATCCGTCAATCTAGTTGTTTATCCTTTGGCAGCCTCTCTTATGGGGAAATGTAGTCTAGTGCTTCCATGAGCCATAGTAGTCCGCTACAGCCTGGTTCACTGGAGTCCTGTTAGCCCAACACTACTGCTCAGGACACTTGACTGGCCGGCATGTGTTTCACTTCGTTCCTGTGTCTGTCCCTTCGGGGAAATGTCACGCGCTGACATCCGGAGTCCTGCCTAGCTGCTACAGCCCGGGTTCCCGGAGTCTTGTTAGCCCAGTGCTACAGCCCGGATTCACACGCTGCTGACCGACATGCTCGATGTGATTCATGTATGCCTGTCCCCATAGGTTAGTGCCGCTTTGGGTTCACGACTAGCCATGTCGGCCCGGGTCCTCTGTCATATGGATGCTAGTGACACTATCATATACGTGAGCCAAAAGGCGCAAACGTTCCTAGGCCATGGTAAGGCGACACCCGTGGGAATACCGTGCGTGAAGCCGCAAAGTGATATGAGGTGTTACCGGCTAGATCGATGTGACTTAGAATCGGGGTCCTGACAGCTTCTCCCCGGAAATAGAGTTTGCGGCGAGCTGAGGGGCAAACCCCTGGTAGCCGCACGAAGACAAGCTCACGGAGTTGCCTCCCCACCCCGCAACGCACAGAGGGGTTAACGCACGGAGACGAGCTCGCTGACGTCGCCCATCGGCTTCTCCCCGGAGACAGAGCTCGCGCCGCCGCTCGAGTCACTGGTTGCGCCGCCGGCTTGTCCCTATCCTCGAATGCCTGTAGAAATCTAGGATGGTGAAGAAGAAATTGGGTGGACATGGCCCAAACAATCCAAGAAGATAAAAGAAGAAATTGTATGGGCGCGGTAGATCAAAGGAAGGAGAAGGGGAAAAAGGAGACCTTTGACTCCGGCGGGCAACTTGGTGAGCTCCTCCACTTGCCTCTTTGCAATCCGCCGAGTAGCCGCCGCGCCAGGAATGCGAGAAAGGAGGGCGCCCCGCTGCCGTGCCCCGGGGAGGTAAACACATGGCCGTCGGACAGGAACGACAGGAGGATCGACAAAAAAACGTGTGCTTCACATTGGGGAACGAGGCAGGGAACGATGCGGCGTGGGGCGTGAGGCGGGAGGGGTGGTGGTAGTGGGGGCGGCGTGGGGCGGGAGGAGCGGTGGCGGAGAGGGGCG
>NC_041380.1:77281944-77303109 GCF_002162155.2 Triticum dicoccoides
ACGACATGTTTTTCGGGGTGGAGGGAGTACATATTTAGAATATTTCGAAAAATAAACATATTAAAAATAAAGCAAAAAAATGAAAATCAGAAAATGTGAATAAACAGCGAGAAAACAAACAAAAACGTAATACTCCCTCCGTCCCGAAAAACATGTCACGAGTGGATATTTGCAATTTAGTCCTCCACGTTTTCCCGACCGAACCCGAGGTCCCTCTTCTTCCTCGCTCTCGCTCTCACTCTCTCCCGGCCGAACCTTGCCGCCCCTCTCCGCCACCGCTCCTCCCGCACCACGCCGCCCCCGCCGCCCCTCTCCGCCACCGCTCCTCCTGCCCCACGCCACCCCCACTGCCACCACCCCTCCCGCCTCATGCCCCACGCTGCATCGTTCCCTGCCTCGTTCCCCAACGTGAAGCACGCATTTTTTTGTCGATCCTCCTGCCGTTCCTGTCCGACGGCCATGTGTTTACCTCGCTGGGGCACGGCAGCGGGGCGCCCTCCTTTCTCGCATTCCTGGCGCGGCGGCTACTCGGCGGATTGCAAAGAGGCAAGTGGAGGAGCTCACCAAGCTGCCCGCCGGAGTCAAAGGTCTCCTTTTTCCCCTTCTCCTCCCTTTGATCTACCACGCCCATACAATTTCTTCTTTTATCTTCTTGGATTGTTCAGGCCATGTCCACCCAATTTCTTCTTCACCATCCTAGATTTCTACATGCATTCGAGGATAGGGACAAGCCGGCAGCGCAGCCAGTGACTCGAGCGGCGGCGCGAGCACTGTCTCCGGGGAGAAGCCGATGGGCGACGTCGGCGAGCTCGTCTCCGTGCGTTAACCCCTCTGTGTGTTGCGGGGTGGGGAGGCAACTCCGTGAGCTCGTCTTTGTGCGGCTTCCGGGGGTTTGCCCCTCAGCTCGCCGCAAACTATATTTCCAGGGAGAAGCGGCGTCGGCGACTCTGTGAGGGCGGCCGCCGGTGCAAGCCTAGGTTCACCCCTCACCCCATCCATCCCAACTCCAAACTCCGAAACTTCATTTTTTCTTTTCTGAAATGAACTCTAAAACTTTGTTTTTTCTTTTCTAAAATGAACTCTGAAACTTAGCAATGGTTAATGGTGACTAAGTAGGTCGATTTTTGGCGGCTTCGCTCAAGGCCGACGATTGGGCGCGTGTGGTGGCAGTTCGAGGAGTGGCGACATCTTCTGGTGGATTGTTGTGTGTGCTTTGGTCTGAAAGTTTGTGATTGAAAGGAGTGGCAACATCTTCAGGTGGAAGGAGTGGCAGTTCAAGGACATCTTCAGCAGTGGTCTGAATTGATTCAGGTGATTCCTGAATTGCTGCATTTTCAACTGCACTAAACAATTGTATTCTCAACTGCTGAATTAGACTGAATATTCCTCCTGTATAATGTCACAACTAAACATCTGCACTTCTAGAATTATTGTGCACTTATAGAACTAGTATGCACTTATAAAATGGCACAATAGTGTACAGGAGTAATCCGTCATGTGACAGTAGTCATGATTAATCATCTTGAGCCTTTTCCATTTAATTTTTGCAGAAAATGCTGCCATACTCAAGTTTTTTTTGCTGAAAATACTCCATGTTCAAGTTGAATGCATCCAAAAAATTTGTGTTGTTAGTGAGGGACTGAAGAAAATGTGTTCTCAAATTTATTTACTGTAGATCCAGTAGAACAAATTGTGTTGGCAAATTTTCCAAAACTGTTTCAATTCATGATCCACTTACTAGGCCATCTTAATGGATGTGCCAAGCAGCAGCAGTGCCAATAGGAGTTTTGCAGTTGCACTCAAATTATTCAATCTCAAGGCTGAGAAATTAAACATGTCCAAGGCAATTAATCAGTAGACTATAGTTGCTGAGAAATTAAACTACCCAAGGTTGTATATGTTTAGATCATGAAGGAGAGAGTATAAGGCTGTACTTATATACTGATAGCTAATTAAGAAGCTGGGAAATATATACTGATAGCTAATTAGCCAGGACCTTGAGATGGATTAATCCAGTGCTACTCCTCTCATTATCTAATCTATCCTTGCTATGACTGCATATTTATTTACTGTACCAAACATGTCCACTGCATATTTGTTTTTGTTATGCCAATAATTTCAGTAAATTAGAATATACAGTAATACTCCTTGTGACTATTCTTGAGATGGTCTTTCTTATTTTAGCTGATCCATCCCATGTGATATGCTAGATTCTTGTCATCCACTGTCCTTTTATTTGTTCCATGCTAAATGGACCTCTTATTTCAAAACTTTAGAACATGTTCAGTCTTCGGTTAACTCCATACAAGGGACTCTTGCTTTTTTTACTAAAGCTAGATTGTAATTGCAGTAGAAGATAATCTCATACCATATCATCAGTACATATCATCTACTGATGATATGGGATTAGCAAAGGCCTTGCTTGCCTCATTAGTTGTTGTAGTTGTCAAGCAAAAATTTCAGTCCACTAACCCAAATTAATTCAAATAACTAAAATTAATCCAAATAACCCAAATTAATTCAAATAACCCAAATTAATTCAAATAACCCAGATAATTCAATTAATCCAAATAACCCAGATAATTCCAATAAATTCCAACAAGGAGTTGATATACAAGGATTAGACAAGGCATACACAAGGGCATGACATAAGGGCATCTTTGTCCCCTCTTGACACAAGATTACACAAGACATACACAAGGAGCACCTGACTACATGACATAAGGGCCTCTTTGCCCCCTCTTGACTACATTCTTTTCCTTTCTCTGGCCACTTCTTCCCTTCCCTTCCCTTTACTTTTCTTTCGTTTCCCTTCTCTAGCTAATTCTTTCCTTTCATTTTCTTTTCCTATTGCAATTTCCATTTCTTCTATAATGGCCCTCGTATCAACAACTACCCGACTGTCACAATATACACCGGTTATTTCCATTCCAGCATTCTGAACGCGATCCTTGTGCAAGTGGGGCAACTTATATTGATTTCCTCCTTTGGCTTTCATAACTTCAAACATAACTGCTTCTAATGTGATAAAGCTTCTGTGCAACTTGTCGGGATCGTAGTTCTCGAATTCCTCTTCCACACCCTGTACCAGTTCCTGGATGTTTGTAGATGACCTGCAGTTGGTTAGAGACTGGAGAGAGGTATGGAAGCAGAGGTCCAAACAATTTAACTCAGGGCTATTTGGGGGCTGTTGTAGCAATCGGATGTCAAGATCAGTTTGTTCCACAGCTTCTCGAAAAGCTACATCATTGGGAAGGACATGAGGCTTTGTGTTATCCTGTTGGATGAACATTGTCGCTCCCTCATCATCGTTAGGCCACTTATCCTAAATTGTCGGGATAACCTTATTGATTAGATAATCTCTGCACACAGGCCTGGTTACTTTCACTGATGTCAACACTTTTGTTCCCTTTGTTCTGTTTTGACTTGTCCGCTTCGCCTCAGTCTCTTCGACAAATGCCCAAATGCCGATCTTCCCATAGAATGTTAGCTCCCCCTCATTGTTATATCGAGGCTTGGCAACAGCTGTTAGGAACATCACCTTCCCAATGCTGTGAGTGTTTGACATGGTGCGCTTCGGTTCAGGTTCTCCTGGAAGTACATAGTAACTATTCTTCACTCTCGTCATGTCAAACCACTTCTCATCGATGTGAACCATATTCGTCATTGGTTTTAACATAGCCCGAGAAGTTGAGATCGAATTGTCATCGACCATGGACATACAAAATTTCAATCTCGCAAGCTTGTTCTCTAGCTTGAGGTGAGGCTTCACGGTGCTTGTGATGCGATTGAGCTCATTCAACTGGAACCTCTTATGTAGGGTCGATCGGGCCACACCTAGAGACTGTGCCAGATATCGAATTGTTCTTCTTTTATTCAGTGGGATTGTTGGGGTCCTCTCTAGATCTAGCTCCTTTCTCTTTCGGCCGGATCTTCCTGGCTTCTTGCTTGAGACATCTACTTCTTTGCCATCAGCAATTTGCCTTTTAGCCTGTTCCCAGATTCTTTCAACAGATCGTACACTTATGTCCAATAGGTTTGAGACCAGCAGCTTGTCGTCTGGTTGAACAGACCCATCTCTGAGCTTGATTACCAGCAAGGCAAAGTAAACACCATGCCTCTCCTTATTTGACAATTCTCTTCTCTTATCTTGAAGTATCCAATTCATAACTTCATCCTCTTCCTCTTGAGTTGCATCCTTTTTCCCTTCATCTTCTTGAGGCATCCAATTCATATCTTCATTGTCTTCCTCTTGAGGCATCAAGTTCAAATCCATAACTACATTCTCTGCCACTTGAGGTTCCTCCTCTTGAGGCATCAAATTCAAATTAATACCTTCATCGTCTTCCTCTTGAGGCATCATGTTCAAATCCATACTCCTGCTAGCAATGACAAAAGATGAGTACATCATGGTACCATAACAAGGATATACACACAAAAATGAGTAGAATGACAGGAGCCTTGCAACCATTACAAAAATGTGAACTACTGACTAAGAAATGTTATGACAGGAGCCTTTGTAACACCATTTCATTTCTTATGAAACTTCCAACTCCTGTCATTTTAGAAAGAATTGGATTTCAACTCCTGTCATACAATTGGATTTTACTGTATGTATCTTAACTGAATTTTGACCATGTCTTGTTCCTTTCTTGCTTGCTTGCTTTTCTTGACTTCCAATGGGAAGTTACTTTCTGTATGTGTATATATTGTCAATGTCTGTAACAGGATTTTGTCAGAGAAATGCATTCAGTGTACCTTCATGTCAAACTAATCCAGTTTACTGAATTTTACTCTAGTTAGAGTAGTTTTGCTGAACTTTACTCTACGTACAGTAGTTTTAACTGAAGTTACTCTACTTACAGTAGTTTTAACTGAATTTTACTCTACTTACAGTAGTTTCTACAGCCATTCTCTTGTTTGTTCCTCTAGTACTGATAGAGGTCCCAGAGCTAGTAGCAGTTCCTCTAGCAAGTGCCATATATAACTACTTGACTTATCATCTTATGATTCTGCTCCTAACCTCTTTTTTACTGCCATGGATGAATTTGTCTTATTTCTGCTACTTTGGAGTAGGTTTTTCCTTCTTTGTCTCTGAACTGTGATGTGCTCTGCTAAAGTGCTAATGCCACTAAATCATCTTGTTCTGCCTGGCTTAACAACTGGCCCATGTATTTTCCCTTCATTCACCACCAACTTTACTCTACTTACAGTAGTTCCTCTAGTAATAGTTCTAGAGACAGTGTTTGTTCAGATCATAATTGCTCTGCATCTACTGATTTTTTCTGTGCCATGTCAAGCATAGATAGGTTCAATTAATTTGCTTGAATTATCAAAATTACTGTCACTACTACTGTATGCTTTGACACTGTCGAAACTGATTTAGTGTGAATATGTGCCTTTATGTTTCATGCATTACAAATTTGCATTCAGAAAATTTGCAGTCAACAGTCACACACAATTGCTTCCAACACTATCAATCACACAATTTAAAATTTTAATCTATCAGGCACCCATAAATTCTTTTTGGGGTTGTAACAGTGACTGAATTTGAATTTTCAGGATCTTGTAACAGTAAATGGATTTGAATCATTTGATCTACTGCAATTATAGTAATAGAGATTTTTAAATTTGACTGCAAAGCAACACAGTCATTTGATCTATCAGGCACACAATTTTCAGGTAGCAGTACCTTCTTCAGAGATCAGACAGTAGCACCACGGTCACTTGGATCAACAGTAGATGGTTAGCAGCAGCAGCACGGGCGATGGAGCATCAGCAGCAGCAGCACTGCAAGCAGTTAGCAGGAGCAGAGTAGCAGCACGACGGGCAGGCTCAAGGGAGCAGAGTAGCAGGTCCTGCGCCTCACTAGAATCAATTTTCTTGAATTTCTCACTAATTGCACTAGAATCAATTTGTTTCCAAAAATTCTGGAATCACTTTGCTTGATTTTCTCACTGGAATCAATTTGTTTCCAAAAATATTGGAATCATGTACAGGAATCACTTTGCTTGACACTGGAATCAATTTGTTTCTCGTGGCAGGAGAAATCACCTCGATCGGGCGGGGAGACGAGCAGCAGCAGCAGGGGAAGACGAGCAGCAGCAGGGGCAGACGAGCTCCACCGGCGGCAGGGGAGAAGCAGCCGCACGGGCGCGCGGGCAGGGGAGAAGGAGCAGCAGGGGCTCGCGCGGGAGATCGAGGAGGAAGCACGCGAGCTCCTGGTCCAGTTTCCGGCGACACCTGAAGGGGATCACGGCCGGGAGGAACTACGGCGGCACACGCGCGGGAGCTCGAGGAGGATCCGCGGGAGCTCAAGGAGGACGCGCTGGAGCTTGAGGCGGGCGCAGGTACGTGGCGACGGCGGCGGAGGACTTCCTGGTGGGCGGCGAATCGCGCAGCTGGGCGGCGCCGGCCCTTGTCGACGGTGGAGGAAGGCGGAGGAAGAAGACGGGGATGGAGGGACTTATTTGAGATGGTTTTAAATCTGCGAGGGCTTTTTAGCAAAATTACAAATGAACTGAGCCTGCAACATGTTTTTCGGGACGGAGGGAGTATATTACAAAATCAAATTTACATTTAAAAATAGTCTTGCATTTGAAAAATGTTAAAATATGTGCAAAAATGTTTTTGATGCACACCAAAAATGTACTCCCTCCATTCCACAATGTAGTGCTTCCTCTATCCTCGTGCTTCAACTTTGACCGTAAATTTAACTATCAAGACCGATTGCGGCGGGAGCAAAAATTATATCAGTGAATTCGTATTCGAAAGAAGTTTTCAATTATATATTTTTTTCTCCTGCCGCAGTTGGTCTCGTTGGTTAAATTTATGGTTAAAGTTGGACCTCAGGAAGCGCGGGCGCACTATATTTTGGAATGGAGGGAGTATGAATGTCAAACAAAAAAAGTAGAACATGTTAAACATGTGTACGGAAAATGTTAGTCATGTGTACAAAAAATGTTTACACATTATATACAAATTTTTCATGTAATTAAAAAAATGATTCACTGTCCATGGTTACTTTAAGATGTGTGCTACTTCTTTTAATTTTTTTAGAACTTATCTTGTTTTAAAGCTTAACATTGTGTTCTCCCTCTCGTTCGAAAGTGCATCTTAATGTTTCATTATGTAATATCCTCGTCTACCAGCGAACCAAAACAAGTGTATTACCTTTTTTAAAATGAGTGTATTAGCTTTTGTTGGTACGCAAAGAAACATGATGATACATATTGAAGCAAGAAAAAAATGTAACATTTTAAAACAAATAAAATTTTACAACAACCACAATGGTAACACGGATCTCAAAATAACCATGAACGGTGGATCTATGCATGGTAGATAAACCACCTACCCCTTAACTCTGAATAACATAACCAATTTCAGAGAAGTTTTTTTTTCTGAAAAAAATAGAGAGAGAATGTAACATGGACTTGGCCCGGAAGGAGGACTACGGGCTGCTGGCGCAAAAAATAGGCCCATCAGTTACTGCAAATGGGCTCAAATTTTCGTAAAAAAGACACACTAGCTCGCAAAATACGGGAGTCCACGGAGATAGAGCAACGCAAACAGAGAGCCCAGGAAGCGTACTCCCAGCTCACATGGCCCACGAAATACCACCGCACTTAAAAAAAGAACGTGGCCCACGAAAAAAAAGAACGTGACCCACGAAATACCACCGCACTTAATTCGGGAGTGAGTTATATACGATCCCTAAAAAAATCGGGAGTTATATAGGAGTACAAAACAAAATTAAAATTAAAAAGATCGCGGTGGCGCAGCACGCCACCGGCAACACGTTGCTCTCGTGAGTCGCGCGCCTTCAATTCTCCTCTCCTCTCCGGCCCCGATGTCTCCGTTCCATCCGTTCGTCTCACCCGTCCGCCAATCCAGCCACCTACATGCGGGCCCATATCCCATCCGGGCCCACGGCCGAGCGACACGTTTCATGAACTCAGCTGCCTCCGGAGAGGAAGGAATATGCCGCGCGCACTCTCCCTCGTGTGATTGGCGGGTGCGTCTCTTCCTTTCTTTCTTGCTTCTCCCTTTCCCCCTCCTCCTCCTCCTTGACTTCGCCGCCGTCTCACTCGCAACGCCCCCCGTCTGCTATCCCTTCCCTGGAAGTTGGGAGTGGAGGAGCTTGCCGACGCGCCGACGCAGGCGAGGTAAGGGATTTCCTTCACCGACTAAGCCAAGCATCTGCTCTATCTAGTTACTGATGCCGGCAGTACTAGTATAAAATTGACCTCTTGCTTGCCGTCACCACACATCAGTTTGGCTGTTAGGTTCAATCCGTTTTTAGTTCTTGGGAGTCCAAGCTTGGTCCATATATATGCCACTTGCTGTTCTTGGATGGATGGATGGGTGTGTTGTGTGATTTGCCTATATGTCAGTTTGGTTGGTGCAAATCCTGATGATATAAACTGCTATGGTTTCTACTGCACTGAAAAACTGTACTGAATCTGCAATAAATCTGATGACATACATACTAGTAGTAGTTGTTGCCAGTTCCCCTGTTTCAGGGGAAGTTATAGAAGGGCGTTGCCAGAGTTGTAAAATTTGCTCGTTTATCTGAGAATTTGGGTTCTATGTCCTGAATGGCACATATCACTGTTTGACTTCCAAGTTGGCTTCAACCACACATGAACAAGGATGAATTGGCTAACTGCGGCTGATTTTTTTTTACATCAGGTTCTTTTGAGTTTCTGAGACCATGGGGCAGAGGCTCCTATTACTGGTGACCACCTGTCTGTGGGCTCTTTCATGCGCCGTGCCGCACCACGCTTCCTCGCGTGATGGACTGCTTAGGATCAACCTCAACAAGAAGAGCTTGACCCATGAATCTCTGGCCGCAGCAAAGGCCGCGAGGCAGCACGATGCCCTCCGACTGAAGAGCGGCAATTCAGACAGCGACATCGTGCCTCTTGTCGACTACCTCAACACACAGTACTATGGGGTCATCGGCCTCGGCACGCCGCCGCAGAATTTCACAGTGATATTTGACACCGGGAGCTCCAACCTCTGGGTTCCCTCGGCGAAATGCTATTTTTCGGTCAGTGTTCATGCCGCAAATTTACCGAATTCATGTGTGCTTTAACCTGTGGCAGTCTTGTACATTATGTTTTTTCTTTTCCTTGATATGAATGCAAATGGACTGCAGATAGCATGCTACCTCCATCCCAAATACAAGTCGAGCAAGTCAAGCACTTACAAAGCAGATGGTATGATTCGCTTTTCTGAAGTCAGGATCGCATGTTTGCGCTATTCACGAGATTATTGCTGAATTTCATATGTGTTGTCTGTTGAAATTATTCAGGTGAGACTTGCAAAATTACATATGGTTCTGGAGCAATCTCTGGATTTTTCAGCAATGATAATGTGTTGGTTGGGGACCTTGTTGTGAAAAATCAGGTAACTTAGAAGTTGAGTATAATAATTCCTCATGTTAACCTTCACCTAGTACAACTCTAAAATGCTTCAATTTATTTTCTCATCTCAGAAATTCATCGAGACAACACGTGAAACAAGTGTTAGTTTTATCGTCGGGAAGTTTGATGGCATCCTTGGCCTTGGCTACCCTGACATCTCCGTTGGAAAAGCCCCTCCAGTATGGTACGTCGTCAAGTTATTTAGACCGTTTGTCTACAATCACATCAGCCACATCGCCAGTTTATTAACTGAACAAGTCCTTTATCTTTTGTGCGACAACAGGCTGAGCATGCAAGAGCAGAAGTTGCTCGCTGACGACGTATTCTCATTTTGGCTTAACCGGGATTCTGATGCACTTTCTGGCGGTGAGCTCGTCTTCGGTGGCATGGACCCGGATCACTATAAGGGAAACCACACCTATGTCCCTGTGAGCCGCAAAGGTTACTGGCAGTTTAACATGGGTGATCTCTTGATTGATGGCCACTCTACTGGCTTCTGTGCAAAAGGCTGTGCTGCTATTGTGGACTCCGGGACTTCCCTGCTGGCTGGCCCAACAGTATGCATCGATATCTTGAAATTAGTTATGCAAATATTTTCCGTATTTATTCTGTATTTGTATGAGCATGGCCACTGAACCACAGATTTCTTTGCTAAGCGGGAGTTACTGATCACTGGATTAATTACTTTTGAATGAAGCTGAATGCTAGATAGTGTCTGGTATCTGTCAAATATAGTGAAGGCCTTGAAGTACTGAACTAGATTATGGCCTATGCCAATATGGCATGACTAAATGGTTGCCTATGTTGTGATGTTTGCAGGCTATAGTTGCGCAGGTGAACCATGCAATTGGAGCTGAGGGAATTATCAGCACCGAATGTAAAGAGGTGGTGAGCCAGTACGGAGAGATGATCCTCGAATTGTTAATAGCACAGGTTTGCCATTTTCTCTGCTTTCCATCCCTTGTTCAAATTTCCATCCATGGAAGAGTTTTTCGTGAGATGGTTCTTCTATGAATTAACCCTGAACTGTAACTGATGTGACAATGCAATATGTTCGTGCAGACACAGCCACAGAAAGTTTGCAGTCAGATTGGTCTGTGTTTGTTTGATGGTACTCACTCTGTCAGGTTAGTTCCTTATGACAGAACGTTGTAATCTACATGAATAAACCTGCCCTTTCAGTACTACTATTAAACTCCTTTTCACGATGGGATAATATTTTTGCAGCAACGGGATTGAATCCGTTGTCGGTAAAGAAAATGTTGGCTCGGATGTTATGTGCACAGCCTGTGAGATGGCTGTTGTGTGGATAGAGAACCAGCTCCGTGAAAACAAAACAAAGGAGCTGATATTGCAATATGCTAACCAGGTTACTTCCTTTGTGATCTGCTTTGCCCTTTTCCATTCTCTGCTGCAATGTAATTCGTGAAAAAAATGGGTAATTTGTGACAAGATTTTTGCCTTTTATCTCCCAGCTGTGTGAGCGTCTACCGAGCCCAAATGGAGAGTCAACAGTCAGCTGCCATGAGATGTCAAAGATGCCGAATCTTGCTTTCACCATCGCAAGCAAGACTTTCGTGCTAACACCAGAGCAGGTGCTTTTTTGGTTACTTACAGCTCATTTCTCTAGTTCAGTAAATCAATAATTTTACCATATGTTGTCCTTGGTAAACAGTCAATCTACTTTACCATATGAATATTTTCTCAGCATGCTGTGAATAAGTTATCGGCGAACTTAGAACATCTGTGTAGTTCATACCATACTTTTGAAGGTTATTTTGAAGTATATATATTTCCTAGGAATCTTATACCTTTAGAGTGAGATAGATATATGTACAGACAAATAGGTTGAATCAAAACTTAGAAACCTATTGATCAAGTTCTTAAAAGAGAATCTCTTGGATCGAGATTTAGGATGAGGCGATTAGTACATGGCATGTGATTGAATTTTGTTGGAAAGCAAATTCCATTGACTTCATTGTTTGTTCTTCTCTATTCTAGTCTGCTTCATATCTTGATGTTTCCTTCTAATACACAACAACATGCATTTAGGTGCATGTTCGAGAAAAAAAGGTTTCAAACTTCTGAAGTTTAGTACCCATCTATATCCATCGCTGCACATCTCCATGCATCCTTACACTATGTGAAACCTGTGTTGCAGTACGTTGTGAAACTGGAGCAATCAGGGCAAACCGTCTGCATCAGTGGGTTCATGGCATTCGACATACCGCCCCCACGTGGTCCTCTCTGGTATGCAGCATAACACCTCACACCACCTTCATTTCGCCTCCTTTTTTCTCCTCTTGCAGGTGCAACATTTTCCATGAACCCTTGTAGGATTCTTGGGGATGTCTTCATGGGCGCTTACCACACCGTGTTCGACTTCGGCAAGGACAGAATCGGGTTTGCGGAATCGGCTTGAGGAGTCGAGAGCACTGTGATGTTTCCGAAGGTTTCCACGCACGTATCCTAGAATAGTTTGGGTATCTTGGACATGGGAGCCCTGCTGTAAAGGAATTGATAGGTAAAAAGCTGAAACAAAAGAGAGAGCCTTTTATTTCTTTCTTAAACAAAGAATAAATGGATGCTTGAACTCTGAAGAAAAAAAGTACATTTGTATCCATTATGGCCCTTCGTGTGTAATGAAGAATGGAGTGCTTGCACGATGAGAACCGAGAGTAAATAGGCAACACATGGTTTGTAAAAAGGTTTATTGTATTTGTGAACATACGACGACGTAACAAACAATTCAATATACACTTCTTTCTGGAGTATTTCTTCATTTTGCTACAAATTGAATGCCAGATTTTTGACCATGGCAAACAATTCAATATACACTTCTTTCTGGAGTATTTCTTCATTTTGCTACAAATTGAATGCCAGATTTTTGACCATGGCAAATCGAACGTTTTTCATGACAATTATTGTTAGCGCGAGGATTATCGTTTATTTCTTCTTCCTTTGGTCTTTCCTTTTCTTGGTGATTCTTTAGGTATTTTGTGTTACAGTTTTGCTAAAGCACATCTAGATGTGCCATAAGTATCGCACATCTAAGTCATATGTCATTGATCGTACATTGAGATTCGTGTGAATATTTTCTTTCTCTTTTTTCTTTTTCTTTTTATGCTTGATTCACTCACTTAGATGTGCAATAACTAAAGCACATCTAGATGTGCCCTAGACACACCCTTAAAGCGTGTGTTTCTCTGTACATCTGATTGTTAGTCTTGATTTAGTTGTAACTTAGCCAAGTATATTCACTTATTCAGGTTAGTTGTGTAGATATGTTCAGATCAAGCAGCGTTATTGCAGATGCTCTTGCTCAGTTCTCCCTCTCAGCCCGTTGCCTTTCATGTCGTGCGGCGCCCACACAGCACCCTACAGCTGGCTCTTCGTCCCTTCGCCGGCGGTGCAGCTCCCGCCGCCGTCGGGGCACCCGCGCTGCCGCCTCTCCGTCAGGGCCACATGCGCTCCGACCTCCTCCAGCGTCCCCGCCGGTGGCGGCAGCGCGCGCCAGCAGACCCGGCCGCGCCTCGTAGCGGCGCACTCGATACCTCCGCCGCCGCCCCCTACCGCCAGAACCGTCCGGAGGGACGCCGCGACGGGGCTCGCTTTCCTCCTCTTCGTGCTCGGCATGGTATGCCTCCGTTAATTGGGGATTTTGTCCCTTGTGTCTTAACAAGTTACCAACAGACCTGTCAAGTGTCAATACACTTCAACATTTCATTCGCATTGAGCTATCGGCTCTTGATTGCTCGATAGACCACACAATGGTTAACTCATGAGCAAATTCTGCAGTTTTCCACATTGGTTATATTATTCTCATACCAAGTTGAGCACAAGTCTCCATGTTGCAAGGAACACATCAAATTCCTGGACAGATGGACTTTTTTTTTGTGCGGGGAGATGGACTTTATCTGAAATGTTAAGGGGCTTAGTATTTTGGGATCTTGATGGATATAGGATAGCAAAAGGTTTGAATTCATAGATTAGCTGAGAGCCCGTTAGATACTTTCCTAGGCTTAAGCATGTTAGCAAGTACTACTCCCTCCGTCCGAAAAAACTTGTCCCTCAAATGGATGTATCTAGCACCAAATTAGTGCTAGATACATCCATTTGAAAGACAAGCTTGGGACAAGCTTTTTCGGACGGAGTGAGTACTTACAAGGGTAGAACTTACAAGCATTTGTGCATTGATGAGTCTAAACTGGTATCTTACAATAAACTTGCAAAATTTTTAGAAGTTCCTTATCAGTGTGGCGATGTGGGAAACTGCATGGCATCTATTGACTATTGGTTGTACAGATAAGTTCTACTGAAGTTGACAATTAGCACCCTCAGGTTGCTGTGCATTTCGCCTCGTCGTTCCTTTTTTGGTTCCACTATGAAGCCACCCTGCATTTGTGCTCATGTGCTGAAATGGCTCGGTGAAATATGAAGCTAGTTTCAGTTGTCCTGTACGGATGCTAGCCTGTAGTAGAATTGGCCATTCAGTTAAAATGGCTGCTAAATATTTGGTCATACTGAGTTATAGTTGTGGCGGTTTTCTCATGCATCGCTCGGTTGTATGCTGTAGTAGAGTGTTGTAATCCTAGGCCATTCTGCATCTGTTGTTTATCATGGTCAAAGTTCATTCTAATCCTTGCACACACTGCTAATCGGTAGAGTTCAACTTTCCTACTAATTTCAGGTGATCAGCTCAGCTCTATCACTAGTTATCGTCTCATTTCCAGCATGGAGAGTGAGTAAATCGTCTGAATAAATGCTACATATTCCTCATGAAGTCAAAAATACTCTTTCGCCAATACATCTTGTTCTTGTTCATTGTGAATAGGCTCTGCAGCAGATGGAAATCGCAGCTCGTAAATTGTCGAAATTAGCAGCACAAGAGGTACCCGGAACTATATCGTCACTGAAGCTGTCATTCATGGAGATGAACGATCTAACCAGCCAGCTAAAGAAAATTAGGTAACTTTCATTAGTTTTCCAAATATCATTGAAGAACTACTCCCTCTGATCCATATTAATTGTCACTGCTTTATGTACTAAAGTGGCGACAATTAATATGGATCGGAGGGAGTAGGTTATAATTTTATTCCCTTTTGATATATGCAGGCACATTTTCACAACAAATAGATCTGGGAAGGATAGATGACTAATGTGGCAGCATGATCACGGACTGGATTCCAAAACAGGGACGTGTGTGAATTCTTTAATCTGTAGCGATGTCTTAATTGTTAGTACGTGCTACTTTGTTAGATTATTACTTGTGCCTCGATTTCTTGACCATGTGATGCATGTTGTCAGTATTGCTGGACACTGTAGAAACATGCGCCTGATAATTGCTGTGGTGCCCAAGTTGCTGTAGCTTGTCAAATATAATGCGGTGTGCAGATATATATTACCAAACTGCATGATGAAATTGAAACCCAAACATATCCCAGAAGAGAATGGTTATATTGATAAGGAGATGTGTTCTGTAGCACTTTATTACTTAGTTTTAGTTGGACAACAACAATATTACACTCCTGCAGACTCGCATGTCTCTTTGATACCTTTTAGCTATTCATCCGCTCTGAAGTCTGAAGTGGGATGATTCATCAGAGCCGTATCTGGACCTCCCACAGCTGTCAGAATCAAGAAGTTTTTCAGTAAAATATCGCTGCAAAAAAGCTAGACTTACGGACTGGTCACGAAAGCATCTTACGGACCCCTCCAACTAATCAATCTTACGGACTGGTAGTATGTTATTGCTATAGGCAAATTTTCTGAAGAGCTTATTTGATTGCACATAGCCAGATTAGATCATCGGTAATAGTATGGCAGCAGAATTTTAACTTGCCTAAAATGAAGTGCATGGACTACTGCTTGGTTTGAAAATGTGGCAAACGAAACCTCAAGCAGATTAAACATTTACTACAATGCATGGACTTCTCGTAACTACAGAATTACCAGGCCATCAGTAACAGCTCGCCAGAACATGAGAAAATGTCAAGACAAGGATCACCTTTTTCAGAAAATATAAACAGTGAGCATACTTACAGAAGTTAGAAGTAATGTAAACAGTGAGCATACAGCTAGCTCTACTTGTCACCAACTAGGATAATTACTGATGCTTCACATTCACTTCCATGTCAATCACTTAAGTGGAGATAAAAGTGAAACTTCCTTGCTATAACAACCACAACATATTAACAAAAATGAGCAATGCAGCACTATACCTACTAAGGAAATCCATCAACACGCGCACATTTATCAGATTTCGACACAATATATATGTATCCCACATGACTGAGTTACATGTGTGGATGTGCTTCCATACAGCCAGCAATCAAGACATCCTCATGTCCTTTAAGCAAGACAGGACTTGCACGATGGTTGAATATGAAAGACATCCTTGTGAAATATCTCTCGCGGCCTGCAGTGAGAAAATAGAACAAATTATCCAACTGCACAGCATATTCCTATTCTTGTCTAGCTATTAAAATGTAAAACAGAAAATAAATATCAGGTATTCATAGTCTAAAATCTGCTGCTTATACTATTTACCTGTATCAACATGTAGTGATAAAATGCCATGGATATTTGCACAGCTATCAAGCAAAACAGCATCATATACAACTTCCATATTTGCACAGCTATCAACTAAAGCAGCATTATATATCAACCCAGCATTTTTTAAGAATCTCCGGCTAATAGAAACAATTCTTTAGGATAGTGCTAACCAGATCTCTGTAGCCAAATAATAAGATCCTGAGTCACGTCCAAATTATCACAATCAGAGAACCAACATTGTCCTTTTTGCTTACTAGCTTCATTATATATGCAAAACACATGGATAAGCAACCTGTAAATATTCGCGCATTTCATCATGATGGCAAAGAAGTAGTGATGCTTACCTTGATCAAAACAGGAGAGTAGTTACTTCATTTGCTAATCCTATTCCATTCTAGCTGGTGCATGCAGAGGCAAATTTCAACTAATAGTATCATCATTTTAAGATCTGTAACCTCCTCTTACTGCACATACAACAACAAGTTCAGATATATTACCACACAAGGGGTATGCATTGCTCGCAGTTAACACTAGCATTGCTCACATAAGAATCTGAACAAGAGAAAGTATTTGACAACCATTGCTAACAGCAGAATGTAAAATTTATAAGATCTAAACGGATAACCCTAGCATTGCACATTTAAGCTTGCGTCGTAACATATCACAGATAGAGTAGGAAACTTGGTAAACTCAGTTAGTAGCCCTTTTCGTTACTTACTTGTCAGTGCTTATTTCGAAGGAAAGCTGAAGAAATATGGGTAAACATCCACTAAATCAATTAGGGAACATGTGACTCAAGGCATATAACACAAACAGGTTCAGCAAACATTATTGGTTTTCCAAAGTCCATCAGGAAACATGTGCAACAAAGAAAAACAGAAAAGCAAGTCATCTTGCAGAGAAGTAGAAGTCAACCACAGAAATTTGTAATCTTCTGTAAAGCACTTGCGCAGTCAAATATAGAATAATGGAATCTCAGTTTACCTACTTAAAAACCACTTGATATGAGAGGAAACTTTTCTACAAAGTAATCTTGCAGAATAAGCTCTAGAAGCTGCCAATACTCCATCATGACTTGGATGATTTTTCGAATCCAGAATTAATGGCTTCTAATGCATCTGAAAAGGTAGAATACAACTGAATCAGTCCACTCTTGCCCACGTCACTAACACATACTAAGGAATAGTGCAAAATCTAGACGAGAATCGAGAAACTAATTACAAACAGGAAAAAAGAAGTATCCCATGGATAGGCAAAATCTCTGTCGATCATACATGTACGGCAAGCAGAAGTAACGGCTATACGTTGCCGGTTGAATCCACCCACGGCACAAATAAAGATATACCAAGATCTGCAGAATAGTTTGTCATGAGGTTTCTAACTATGATTGATAAACATAAACAGAGGATGAGCACACATGAATTTTTCCTGAGTTGTGTAGAAAACAGGCCTTTATAAAGATAATAATGAAGAGAGTATCATTACATAATTGATGTATATTTCCGTTTTTCCTCTCCAACTAGCCAGGTTGGGCATAAACCGTGGAATTAATAACGAAATAAATGAGAAGATGTACTATTTTATATAGTTATGGAACCGAAACCTGATGAAATGACCAATTCAAAGCCTGGGTGCAGCGGCGACCTGGGTGTCGCGTGATGCAATGGTGCGAGGCCGCGGCAGAAAGCGGTGGTGCGAGGCCGCAGCAGCGGGACGCGGTGGTGCGAGGCTGCGTCAGCGGAACGCCGTGGTGCTGCCTAGGCCGCGGCGGTAGGGCTGTTGGCGACGGCTATGCTATTGGCGGTGCCTAGGGCTTCCTCGCTGCTCCGCCGTTGCCGTTCCGAGGGGATGACGGGAGCAGGGAGGCTAACTGACCTAGGTGGAGAAAAGGGACGACCCAGCGACGACGACCGCGGCGGCCAAGCTGTTGGCGGTGGCGACGACGACCGCGGCGGCCAAGCTGTTGGCGGTGGCGGCGACGACGCGCATTCAGAGGTGCTACGTCCGCCATGGGTAGCAGGAGCTCGGGGACGATGCGATCCTCCGCCCACAGAGCAGAGGAGGGAGAGAGAGACTGTGGCGACGACACGAGAGTGGAAGGGGAACGGGCCTCGGGGCGGTGCGGGACGAGAAATCCACCGGGCAGATTAGTACCATGCCGAAAGTTTAATCAGGACGCGACCAGTTTATTAGGCCTAATTCTACTAACTGTATCGCGGATATGCACGGCTGTTGGCTGCGAAAGATGCCAAAGCGCACAAATAAAAGAGGCCACCGAGCCCAATCCGTGACCCAGCATCCAATAGTGCACACGGACGAAAAGATGGCCTCCGAGCCCAGCCGTGACCCAGCACCGATAAGTGCGCACGGACTAAAAATAAATGCAGTGAAAAGATCCCCTATGAAGGCACGGTCGTAAAAAAATAGCGCAATTGCATCCCCTGGGTTGGCACATGCTAGATATTAGCACTTGGCTTTTTGTTCAAATTCCCATTTTGTTGTAAGAATTGTATCCCGACGACGGTGGTGGTGCTAGAGTTGGCAACTAGCATGTCTGCTTGCGGTGGGCATGGAGAGGAGCGCTCGAAGCCAGCCATGGCGTCCGCTTGCAACTGCCGCAAGGTTGCTTCCAGCGGCCAGGGCGCGTCACACAACCAGCTTTTATTGTGGAGGAAAAGAAAAGGGGATGAGCGGGAAATCAAACATTCTATGAAAGAGCGGGAGTTCAAACAGAGTAAGATTGCTAGATTGTAAAACAGGGTAGCTCAGTGTCTTGTGAATTATGCATGGACAGCTCGAAGCACTGCTTGTTGGTTGCATAGAGCTCCATATTATGTTCAAAATCTTGTAATAGCTGATTGTAACCCTATTGAATTGAAATAAAAAAAACCTTAATTTTAGGGGATGAGCAGCGGAGGAGATGAAGATGTATTGCTACAACAACGAGAGAGATATTTCATAAGGTGGGAAAGAGACAAGGATAAGAAGGGCGGTGCTAGCCCCACAAGAACGTGGGTGCAAGGTGGAATGCCAGGACACTAGCAACCGCCTACCATGCGTGCGATTTAGCTAGATCAGACGCGTTCACGTGCATCCGGTTCAAAGTTGGGTCGGCCAGCCGTATTCAAGCGTTTTGTCTTTGTAATATATCAGCAAACCGTCTAACTATTTCTTTACATTGCTTGCCCATGCACTGCCATACAATATACACAAATCGAATCCCACATGAAGCGGTGATGATAGAGGACAGAACCATGCAGACACTTACCAGTATCACACTCATGTCGTTAATTACACACGCACGTGTCGAGTGCCGAGACACACCAAGACGAACACACTCACCAGTGAAGAGCATGATTCCACGAGATAGGCTAATCTCTGACCTGCATTCTGATCTTAGGGATAAAGCTCTCATCGCCATGCCCATCAGGTTCAGAGATGTAGGTGTTGGTCGTTCTGTCATTGTCCTTGATGAAACAATAGGCAGGCACC
This sequence comes from Triticum dicoccoides, assembly GCF_002162155.2. Classification (NCBI taxonomy): domain Eukaryota; kingdom Viridiplantae; phylum Streptophyta; class Magnoliopsida; order Poales; family Poaceae; genus Triticum; species Triticum dicoccoides. Next base: position 77,301,420 of record NC_041380.1, read on the forward strand.
TGCCATTCTGGGTCCACCGACACTGTTTCTCGTGGAATCAGTGAAAAGATCCCCTATGAGGGCACAGTCGTAAAAAAATAGCGCAATTGCATCCCTTGGGTTGGCACGTGCTAGACATTAGCACTTGGTTTTTTGTTCAAATTCCCATTTTGTTGTTAGAGTTGCATCCCGACGACGGTGGTGGTGCTAGAGTTGGCGACTAGCGTGTCTGCTTGCGGTGGGCATGGAGAGGAGCGCTCGAAGCCAGCCATGGCGTCCGCTTGCAACTGCCGCAAGGTTGCTTCCAGCGGCCAGGGCGCGTCACACAACCAGCTTTTATTGTGGGGGGAAAGAAAAGGGGATGAGCGGGAAATCAAACATTCTATGAAAGAGCGGGAGTTCAAACAGAGTAAGATTGCTAGATTGTAAAACAGGGTAGCTCAGTGTCTTGTGAATTATGCATGGACAGCTCGAAGCACTGCTTGTTGGTTGCATAGAGCTCCATATTATGTTCAAAATCTTGTAATAGCTGATTGTAACCCTATTGAATTGAAATAAAAAAACCTTAATTTTAGGGGGATGAGCAGCGGTGGAGATGAAGATGTATTGCTACAACAACGACAGAGATATTTCATAAGGTGGGAAAGAGATAAGGATAAGAAGGGCGGTGCTAGCCCCACAAGAACGTGGGTGCAAGGTGGAATGCCAGGACACTAGCAACCGCCTACCATGCGTGCGATTTAGCTAGATCAGACACGTTCACGTGCATCCGGTTCAAAGTTGGGCCGGCCAGCCGTATTCAAGCGTTTTGTTTTTGTAATATATCAGCAAACCGTCTAACTATCTCTTTACATTGCTTGCCCAGGCACTGCCATACAATATACACAAATCGAATTCCACATGAAGCGGTGATGATAGAGGACAGAACCATGCAGACACTTACCAGTATCACACTCATGTCGTTAATTACACACGCACGTGTTGAGTGCCGAGACACATCAAGACGAACACACTCACCAGTGAAGAGCATGATTCCACGAGATAGGCTAGTCTCTGACCTGCATTCTGATCTTAGGGATAAAGCTCTCATCGCCATGCCCATCAGGTTCAGAGATGTAGGTGTTGGTCGTTGTGTCGTCGTCCTTGATGAAACAATAGGCAGGCACCTGCCATTCTGGGTCCACCGACACTGTTTCTAGCATGAAGCTCATCACATATGCAATCCACCCTATGAAGTCACATAAATGTCATCGAGATCATGCAAATTCAGGTTAATTTTTGAGACATCAATGAAAAAATCATGTACGTTTTTAATGAACCCTCCTCCTCGCGTTACATTATCATTAATGAAACCAGATACCACATCCAAATTTACAGTAGTTCATGCTCCGAAAACCGAAGTCCAAAAACGTAAAACCAAGTCCTGCAAGTACATTGTTTACTATCATTACGACGCACACCTCTCTTTGTCAGAGCCTTGTATACATATTTATCTGTCATATCATTTTTTAGCGATCTTCATGAATCTGCAGCTTTGGTCCTATCAACAGATAGAGGCAAAGCCAAATGTCTTACTAGTCCCAGTTCAAGTTTATGACCAAATTAAACATGTCTGCAAGTAATGTTACCTCTTGCTTGCTTAAGATATATTGTATGCATTGTGCTGGATTTAATTGATTGTATTAGTTATTGGTGCGGTGTGCAGTGGCGG
>NC_041380.1:77303364-77313661 GCF_002162155.2 Triticum dicoccoides
TGTAGGCGCATAAACTATTTTTCTTTTGTCAATCCATGCCTTCTTATAAAAAAATTCTTCATGAAAACTGCCAAACCTGGGGCCATGGCCCCTGTACAGTTACATGTAGCTCCGCCAGTCGTGGTGTGAGCTTCACTTAGACTAGAAGGTGTTTCTTTGTGACAAAGCAAGTTGCAACAACTGTCTTTATGTGTGCCTTAGCGAGATGCCATAATTTTTCTATGATTCTATGCAAACTGATCTCATCATTAACACATTGTTCTTATCTCTCTGTTTGACTTAACAAAGATGACATCAGTTTTAGATGGCACATCTTGATTTGAGCCATGACCGGCACTTGATCATGTCGACCGAGCCATATCTTTATTGCATGCAAGCAGCATTGGAACTGTCCAAGCAAATGATTGGCAGTCCTGTCCGAGGGGCACGAGAGCGGCACCGAAGTTGTGATTATGAGTTTCTTGCGAGCTTGAGAATTATAATAACAATCTCCTATTGAGCCCCTTTTATTTAGTTCAGTTGCTCTGCATTTGGCCTCCTTGTTCCTTTGTCTGTTCTACCCTGTCATCGATTGTTCTTCTGCACTTCCTGATTCTACCGTCCAACATTTCCCCTCTCCCCAATCTAGCTGCTAAAACTTGTTTTCTGGCTCCAGGAACATCCTAAGTTCAAATGAAAAATTTTAACATGATCGTATGTCCAAGTAAGCAAGTGAGGGTTTTTTCTTTTCTTTACAAACCATCATCAATTAAAAGAATTCGTTTGAAAGAAAATAATTTCACCACCTTGCGATTGTGCTCATGTGCTGAAATGGTTGTTTGCACTACAAAACCTAGCTCCAGTTACACCTGTACAAATGCTAGCCTTAAGTAGAATTGACCGTTGAGTAATACTACCCCAATGTTACTTCATTGGCAGCTATCTCAAGCATCGCCCTATCATGTAGTACAAAGATTAAGTTCCATATCAGTTCTGCACCTATAATTTCTTCCGGTCAAAACCCGTTCTAAAAGTTGAACAGAGTGCTAGTTGGTGGAACTTCCCTGATCCTGCTTTCAGGTGAAAAGCTCAGTTCTGTCACTGCCCATCTTCTCATTTCCGGCATGGAGAGTGAGTAAATTATCTGAAAAATGATTTCTAATTCATAGAATGGCAAATGTTTTCTTCTTTTTCAATAGGCTCTGGAACAGTTGGAAAACAGCTAATAACTTGTCAAAAGTAGTTGCAGAAGACATAACGATAAATATATCATCAACTACTTCCTAAAACTTGGGTAGCTTTTCATTAGTTTCCCCAAAAGTGATTGAATGAAAAGTTATTCATGATTCTATTTCCTTCAGTGTCTCATAGTGCATTGATCTAGGAAGATGACTAGTGATGTAGGAAGATGTCAGACTGGATGGCAAAAAAGAAAGGGAGGTGGGATATGCAATCTGTAGCACTATCTGAATTCTTACTTGGATTATCATCACTTCCCGACTAAAATTCTTGATCAAGTGATACATGCTTGTCACGGTAGTCCTGGACATTTCCAAAAAATTGCAAGTGATACATTCTTGATCAAGTGATTTGGATTATCAACTTATATACTTAATTTTTGTTGGACTGCAATATATTGCGCTCAACATATTACAGTTCCTAAAGCTTTGCATATTTCTTGATGCCCTTCTCATAGCTCTTCATTTCCTCTGGTGTTGACAAGTTGGTTAGCAGGGTAACCCTTGCTGATGATACCAAATCTTTGTGCTCCGATGTGGAAGGATCCAACAGCCATATCTGGACCTCCCAAACCTGTCAGATTCACCATTTTTTAGCAAATACAAACACTTTTGACTGACAAATTGTGCAAATAACTGAAATACCCGAAGAAACAAGAACAATATAAAAGAGGAGCCATATCCACATCTATAATTGTGCAGCATGCATACTTTGCACAGACTGAATGCTATTCTACTAGTAGTGATGTACTACCTCCGTCCCATAATATAAGAACGTTTTTGACACTAGTGTAGTGTTAAAATCGTTCTTATATTTTGAGACAGAGGGAGTAATTGTAGAGCGAGTTCAGTGAGTCTTAACAAAGTATATTCCGACAGCATGATACGTGGACATTTCATGGTTAATGACTGGCTGCTGCAATTAATCTGACCCCACCCGTCACTATCTTGCGCAGAACATTTTTCTTCTTTTAGTGTGTTTGAAAAGAGAAGTGTGTTAGCCGTTAGAGAAGACCTGTGAGACAAGCAGAAGTGTCAAACTTGTCCATTGTTGACACCAGATTTTGGCACGGTCAAGAACTTATTTAACATGGCCTCAAATGGAGAAGTGATCTACATGAAAGAGTTCCGTATTATTGATATGAATATCTTTGAAGTTTGGGTCATCGTCGTTCGATTTCATCTCGAAGGCCGAAACTATGCTCAAAGTACTAAGATCTTATATTCAGAGTACAGTTTGGCCGATTAAGCCCCTAAGACGACCTCAAATGGAAAAATGACCTACACGAGTTGTCTTCGTCTCGTCGAAACGGTCGATTTTGATATAAAAATCGTTCAAATTCAAGTTTGTATGCAAAAGTTAGAGCAATCGGAGTGCAGCACTGTCACGAGGCGAGATGTGGCGCGCCCCACCAGACACATGTCTGATGGGTAGCGCGAGGGAATAACTTGTTTTGCGAGACCGATTTGACCCTCAAAATGACCTCTGATCAAAAAACTTTCAACATGAAAGTTGTTCGTCTTGTTGAAATGGTTAATATTGCTTTTGGTCTCGTTTTCATCCGAGATCGTTTACCACCACAAAAAAGACCCGCAAGGTGTAGCCAGTTTAAACCAAACAGTTTTGAAAAGTTCGGACAAAACCAATCCGAATTGGACTAGGGTTTTGGACGTGAATTGAAGCCTTTTCCTTGCACGGGAAGTCCAGCCGCCTTTTATATACCTAAGGGATGACGGCCGATTGAACAACACACAATCGACATATCAATCTATCATCTTTTATCTTTACCTTTACCTTCTTCCTTTGTTCTTCTTCTTCTTGTTCTTCGTTCGTTCTTCTTGTTGTAGGGCGGCAAACCTCGAGGACCTAGGGGCGGTCAGGCCGACCTAGGGCAGCCCATAGCCGCCGCGCGCCCTGACGGGGTCCCTCCCGGGCGTGTGGGGTTTCGGGTCCTGAAAAGCACCTGCCGGATTGCTTGCGTACCGCGCTTCCGGACGGGTCTCCTTCAACGTGAGCTACGGTGCATCACCCTCGATGTTGGAGGTACACTGTGACGTGTTAGTGTGCGAACACACTTTTTGGCGACTCCGCTGGGGACGAAGCTTTGAACAGTCTCCGGCCTATTCTTGCTACGAAGAGATCGTCATCTAGGGTTTGCAATCTACAAAGGTAATATGAATTTCCAATTCCCCTTTGTAGATGCAAATAATCCATATGTTGTTGCTGGATCACCTAATGAGCATAATGTATCGGCCAGCCCTAGTTTTATCAATCATGCATCTAATTATGCGCAAGGTCCGATGCAAAACAATCTTCATGCTTCAAATTCTTATGATTTTAGCAACGTACAACATATGTATTCAAACTCTCATGCATCGGCAACCCCACAAATCCATATGCCGATGAACAACATGATGGGTTTGGTTAATCAATTTGAAGCACCTCATGTTAAAATTTCCAATAGCATACAAGAAAGTATTTCACCTTTATATTCATCGGCAACTAATTTGCAATATGTGAATCCAACCTTGTCGATGGATGGGAGAATTGGCCATGCTACTACTAGCTATTCGGCCAATTACTCTCAACCATCATATGATACACCTCATGTTAGTGATTTGTCAGCACCGTATGCAACTGTAGATGTTCATAATTCGACCCCGCATCTTCATGGTCATAGCCGAATAAGTGAAAATTTTACAGGAACACATGTGCCGTCATCAAATACTGTAGCATATAATGCATACTCTACACAATTCAAGAATTTCAACAACACTCACGAATCATTGCCGAAAGAATCTGAAAGTATTGCGGAGCAATTCCTTCCAGAAGCGGTTGTGGCTGCATTAAAAAAGAGCTTGGCACAAGACAAGAGAATTAGTGCTCTTTGCCTTGAACAATATGAAAAGGGGTTGTTTCCTGATTATGCTGCAATAAAGGCTAGAGTTTTGCAGGAAGATGAAACTTCATCGATTGATAGTATTGTTGAGAGAGCATATGGTTATACAGCAGTGCATACACCTCCACCTAGTATTGCAGCATATTATGCATCCCTTACACAATTGCAAAATTTCGGCAACACTAACACTTCATTGCTGAAAGATCCTAAAAGCATTGGGGGGCAAACTAATCCAGAGCGGGCTAAAATTGAGAGGGGAGTTAAAGCTTTGCGCGATAGGGTGCAAGTATTTCGCCAAGAAAGAATTGATAGGGAATTAGCTCAAAGAAAAGAAGCCTTACCAATTGATATAACTGGTGAAAAGAATGATGATTCGGAAACTAAAAGTGCTTCAGTTGAAAAAGCCGAATCAAGTAGTATATATTCTGAATCCATCAAATCCAAGGAGGCAAACATTGTTGAGAAAGGGCATGGAAAGTATAGCAAGACAGCCATACTTGACTTTTCTGAAGTTAATGGAACCTACTTCCTGCCCTATGAGTTTCGTGCCATAAAAATTGATAAGCTTCAAGAACAAGAACAAGTGGCCAAAGAAAGCTTGGTGGACGAAGTTCTTCGAACTAATGATGCACGAAATCAAGAGAAAGATGATGACATGGCATTGGGGAGCTATCCAAAGGCGGAGCAAGATATTCTTCAAGTCACACCACCATCACGCTCTCCCAACATATTTGAAGAGGTATGTCTACCAATTAATTTACCTATTTTCAGATTTGGTCATGACTTTGTTGTTGATGCATATATTAGAAAAATATTCATAAGAAATATTGAGAGACCAATGAAGAAGGGTAATTTATTTGTTAGCAATCAGATTGTCACAAAGCATATCGGTCAACACATTACACCATTCAGAAAGACCGATAGTGAAAAATTATTGCAGCCAAGGCTTTCCCCATTACTTTATCTAAAGTTCATATCTAATTGGGTAGATTTGCTTATTTCTTACTTGGCTTATGTCGTGGTTCTAACTCTGACAGTGATGTAGGGGGGTATGTATGGAGAGGCTAGATCTTAGCTATGGAGGAGTTGTAAGCACACGAGGATTACGAGTTCATGCCCTTCTCGGAGGAAGTAACAGCCCTACGTCTCGGTGCCCGGAGGCGGTCGACTGAATTATGTGTGTATGAATAACAGGGGTGCCAACCCTTGATACTGAGGAGGGGGTGGCTTATATAGAGTTCGCCAGGCCCCTCCAGCCCTCAGTAATGCAAGGTTTAAAGTACATTAAGATTGGGGGTTACTGGTAACGCCCCTAATAAAGTGCTATGATGACCATAAAAGCTACTTAATGACCAACCGTTTGCGTGCAGGGTGACTTTAGATCTCTTGGCAGTCGAGTGGTTGGAATTTGGTCGAGTGATTGCTTCGTGGTCGAGTGTCTTGAATCTGTCGAGTGGGATACCTCCAAGTCGATTGAAAGGTGACTTCTTCTAGGGATGTCCTTGGGTAGGGTACTTAGGACAGGTCCATGCCCCTATCCTAGGTACAAAGCTTCATCATTAGCCCCCGAATGGATCGAGGTTCGAGTGGGGAAGGAGTTGGGGATATTTCCGACTGGTTCTTCATGTTATATGAACGTCTTGTTTTGCATCAATTGTCATGGACGACGTCGTCAACTTCTTTCAGTCGCCTTGATCCATTCTTGGCCTCTTGTCGAGTGAATTTCTTTACTTGTGAAGTTCCGAGTGACGGTGTGAAAGGGATCTTCTTTTTGACGAGTTGTTCTGCGGCCCGCGGATTTTGCGGGATTTGAATTTCGGGAAGCGCGCGGGATGGGGTCGGCCGCAGTAATCGGATAGGATAGGACGGAAGCTCCTCGATCCTTGCGCCACATTTTTCGCCACGTACCGCGCGCGCGCCTGTTGCGGGATTTGACGGGATTGCCTGGGCCTACCAGTCAGCCACTCGGAAGCGACCTCTTATAAGCTGCCGGCTCGGGACTCCCGAACAGTGCACCTTCACTTTTCCCCCTTCCTTCACAAGATCCTCCGCCACCCTCGCTCCCACCTTGCTGCCGTAGTTCTATTCGAGCTTCGCTGGCGACGATGGTGAAGGAGAAGACGTCGGCTCTGGAGCGCGCGAAGAAGGCGGCGGTGCAGGGGAAGGGGAAGAAGTCCGCTCGGGGCGGATCTTCCTCGAGGACTGCTCTGCCCAAGGATTGGATCCAGGGCGACTGGATGCCGTCGGTGATTCGGCAGGATGATCTCGATGATCTGGTCGAGGGGGGATTCATTCCCCACGAATCTGCGCGCCTCCCGGGGAAAGAAGTCGAACCCCAGCCTCTTGATGGCGAGTGCATCCTCCTCACCACCCATATCGATCGTGGATTCTCTCTGCCTCCTCATCCTTTTTTCCGGAGCTTCTTGAACTTCTTCGGAGCGCAGCTCCATCACTTCACTCCCAATTCTATTGTGTATCTTGCTGCTTTCGTTTCCTTGTGTGAAAACTTCTTGGGTTGCCGCCCCCATTGGGGACTCTTCAAGCACATCTTCACTTGCTGCTCTCAGTCGGTCAAGAAGGCCAAGTCGAGTGACGAACGGACGCAGGTGATCCAGCTGTGTGGGGGCCTGGCGATCCAGATGAGGGGAAAAGTTCCTTTCCGTCTATCACTTTTCCCGAGTCAGTCCGTGGGTGGCAGTCGACTTGGTTTTACTGTAAATACCAGGTGACCCCAGGACAGTCGACTGGGCTTCCCCCTTTTTCTCTGAATCGAGCACAAAAACCTGCCTCTCTGAAAGTGATGCCGGAGGAAAAGGCGCAAGTCAAGGTGCTGGTTGGTCGAGTGGTTCAGCTTGTCCGCGAGGGTGTGACTGGCATGGACTTGTTGGAAGTCTTCCTTCGGAGGCGCATCCAACCGCTTCAGGCTCGTGACCACCCGATGTGGCTGTACTCGGGTCTCGAAGACACCACTCGGATTCACCCAGAGGAGGTCACTGAGGAGATGTTGGAAGGGTGGCTGTCGAGTATCACAAGGAACAAGGACAACCCCCGAGGAGCCAGGAGGATTCCTCCACTCGACCAAACATACGAAGTGGACAAGGTCTGACCTTGCGTTTCCGACTGTGATCTTGCTTTCTTTATTTGTTCTTTTTGGATCAGTCGATTGACTTTTGACTCGTTTGTTGTCCTCTAGGCCACTACTGAGATGTACTCGACACCCAATGGAGCACAGGAGCAGGCCGAGGAAGGAGAGGCGAGCGGAGGCGAAAGTGGAGACGAGGGAGAAGAGTGGGAATCTGACGGCGAAGGAGAGGGGGATGACGACGACGACTCCAGTGAAGAGGAGGAGGAAGAAGTCGAACCTCCCTGCTCGGAACGGCGATCCAAGCTTACACACGACCCTGCGCGGGAACGTGGTAAGGTGACTGTCCCTGTTGGGCAGTCGTCGAAGCGCCCTCGGACCTCATCTCCAGCGCCGACAGAAAAAGCTCCCGAGCACTCACGCGTGACGCTGTCCAAGCCGCCCAAGGCTCTGCCCAAGATGAAGATGACTGTCCCCACTATTTCTGGGTAATAGTAGAATTTGTTTTCCTTTGTCGAACGTGGCAGACTCTTGGTCGACTCATTGAATAAGCTGACTGACTTTCGAAATTTGCAGTGCTGCCACCTCGGAGATCTCCGCCAAGGACGATGATCAAGAGATGGAAGACACTGTTACCTCCAACCCCGGTACGGTTACTGATGCTCTACTTTCAGTCGACTGACGATTTCTTATAATTTCGGTCGATTGGATTTTTCTTGTAGCTCCTCCTCATGTCATTGACCTCCCTGATGATGACGACGAAGTGCCGCTGAGGGCGTGAAGGAACAGGAGGGCGCCGGCTGGCAAGACCCCACAAACTACTCCGGCACCTGAGGCCGCAGTCCGGGAGGGTGGTGATACCACTCGGGTTTCTGTGACCTTCGCTGAACCTCTGACGAGTGTCCGGCCTTTGACGTCGACTGCAAATCCGCCTTCGCTTTTTGCCACACACCACGTCCCTGAGGACCAAGTGGGTGCCGCTAAAGAGGCTATACGCCAGGCGGGGATCATGATGGAGCAAGTGAAGGTGGTTCGGGAAGCCAGCCAAGCAGCTTATGACGCGAGCTCAGCTCTTCAGAGCAACGTCCAGGTCAGTCGGTTCACCGCTTGTTCTGTTAGGATATGCTATCTGAAGAACCTCTTTTCCGAAGATCTTTATATCTGTACGCCCACTGGGTGTGTCTATTAATCTTTTTGACGAGTGGGGGCACGCTAAGTGCACCCACTGGGTGTTGTCCCCGAGACTACGGTGGACTGCTGGCAGTCGACTGTAGTCTTTATATTGTGTTGCTTTAGCTGGACTTCTTCACTCGGTCTGGTCAGGCCTTGATTTTTTTTGGTCGAACCAGTGGGGGCACGCTGAGTGCACCCACTGGGTGTAGTCCCCGAGACTGCTGTCGAATGTTTTTTATTCGACTGTAGTCTTAGAAACGCCATCATTGTCTCTTGGTTACTCGGAAGCAACTTATCTTGGATGTCTGTCGACTAATTTTTTGCAGAAATCCTGCGAACTTGTGGCTCGCTACACTGAGTTGGATAACAAACATATCCAGATGAACCTTGACTTGAAGCTTGCTCAGGAGAACTTGCAGAAGGCGAGGGACGAAGCAAAAGGTATGGCTGGTGAGCTTTTGTCGACTGTCCTTTCTTTCTGGCCGTCCTCGATGTTGATCTCACTTGCTGTTTCGCAGACAAAATGGAGGAGGCTCTGAAGAAGAAGGATCAAGACCTTGCCGAAGCGCAGAAGGAGGCCCTGAACAAAAAGAAGCTTGCTGAAGAAAAACTGGCTTCAGTCGTTACTCTTGAAAAGGAAAACTCCAGGCTGAAAACTGCTCTCGACGCGGCTAATCGAGATGTCAGCCGTCTGAAGAATGGCAATATAGCTCTGAATGACAAGGCAAGTGAACTAGCGGGGAAGAGGAACGATCTGGAGGCTTATCTCGGTGGACTTGCCAAGAAGCTGTTCGTCATGCTCGAGGGTAATTACTCCGGCCCGACTGACTTGCAGTTACCAAATCTGCGTAGAGCCACTGACTTATCCTTGAATTGTGTTTACAGAATTCTGCCAGAACTTCGAAGAGGAGACCAGTCGAGTGGAGACAGACTTGGACCCCATCAATTCTCCAGTGAAGGACGAGGTTGCTATGAACGTGCTCCGACTGGAATCTCGTGTTGCCGGCATTGTTGACTATCTTGCTCGGTTGAAGGTTGTGATGTCACGGATCGACACGTCGCTCTGGCCTAGGACGACGCTTCAGAATGACCTCGAGTCCCTCATGACTCGACTGAATGAAGTCCCAGGTCGAGTGGCGGAATGGAAGAAATCTTCTGCTAGATGTGGCGCTGTCGTCGCTCTGTCTCTGGTCCGCGTCCACTGCAAGGAGGCGTTAGAAGAAAAGTTGGCCGCCATCCAAGTTGCCAATACCAGGAAGCACAACTTTCAAGACTTCATGGAGACTTTCATTGCTGCTGCCACTCGCATTGCAGACGGGATCGACTTGGACGAGTTCGTCGCTCCTTCCAGTAGTCCGCATGAGGAATAAATTTTTTTATGCTTCACTTTAAATTTGCCTCGGAATGCCGAGTGGATTTTGTAACCGTTAAACTCTGTCGAGCTGGAGGCTCGAGTACTTTGATCTACGGTCTAGAACCTTTGGATCTTATCTGAACTTGATTTATCGTTGAATATCTTCATGAATTATCTGTCGAGTGGAACTTGTTCTTCACTCGAAATAACTTTGTATTTGTGGTGCAACTCCGAAGGAGAAGGTAGCAGTCGATTTGCACCTCGTCGTCCTTGTGGATTGGGATGTGTTCCGTACTTAGGCGAGCACTGGGCTGCAGCTAAGCCTCCGAGTGGAAGGTCTGCCCTCCACTCGATAGGATTTTAAAAACTTAGGCGAGTACTGGACTGCAGCTAAGCCCCCGAGTGGGAGGTCTGCTCTCCACTCGGTAGTATTTTTTCAAACTTAGGCGAGTACTGGACTGCAGCTAAGCCCCCGAGTGTGAGGTCTGCTCTCCACTCGGTAGGATTTTTTCAAACTTAGGCGAGTACTGGACTGCAGCTAAGCCCCCGAGTGGGAGGTCTGCTCTCCACT
>NC_041380.1:77314123-77315136 GCF_002162155.2 Triticum dicoccoides
GTCTGGCTCACCACTCGGTAGGATTTTTAAATACTTAGGCGAGCACTGGGCTGTAGCTAAGCCTCCGAGTGGGAGTCTGGCTCGCCACTCGGTAGGATTTTTAAACACTTAGGCGAGCACTGGGCTGCAGCTAAGCCTCCGAGTGGGAGGTTTGCTCTCCACTCGGTAGGATTTTTAAACACTTAGGCGAGCATTGGGCTGCAGCTAAGCCTCCGAGTGGGAGTCTGGCTCACCACTCGGTAGGATTTTTAAACACTTAGGCGAGCACTGGGCTGCAGCTAAGCCTCCGAGTGGGAGTTTGGCTCGCCACTCGGTAGGATTTTTAAACACTTAGGCGAGCACTGAGCTGCAGCTAAGCCTCCGAGTGGGAGTCTGGCTCGCCACTCGGTAGGATTTTTTTACAAACTTAGGCGAAACGGATTCGCAGCTAAGCCACCCACTGGGGGATTTCACACGCAAACAAAAGCAACAACAATTATAGGAAAATTTGTAACACTCTTGTCTTTGATAAATAGACTACAGAAGTTTTTCTTATTACATCTCATCCGAGTGAGAATTCAAGTGTGAAAGGGGCGGAGCGGTTCTGCATTCCAAGCTCGTGGCTCATCGATCTGGCGATCGACATTGTAAAGGTGATACGCTCCATTGTGGAGGACTCTGGTGACGATGAAGGGACCTTCCCAAGTAGGAGCGAGCTTGTGTGGTTTCTGTTGATCCACTCGGAGGACCAAATCTCCTTCTTGGAAGGCTCGACTCTTCACATTTCTGGCATGGAATCGACGCAAGTCTTGCTGATAAATGGTCGATCGGATCATAGCCATTTCTCTTTCTTCTTCCAGGAGGTCGACTGCGTCTTGCCGGGCTTGTTCTGCTTCATCTTCGGTATAAAGCTCGACTCGGGGTGCATTGTGAAGTAGATCACTCGGCAGGACTGCTTCCGCTCCGTAAACCAGAAAGAACGGAGTTCTTCCAGTCGACCGATTCGGGGTAGTCCTCAATCCCCACAGAACCGA
>NC_041380.1:77315155-77361219 GCF_002162155.2 Triticum dicoccoides
GAGCACTGGGCTGCAGCTAAGCCTCCGAGTGGGAGGTTTGCTCTCCACTCGGTAGGATTTTTAAACACTTAGGCGAGCACTGAGCTGTAGCTAAGCCTCCGAGTGGGAGGTTTGCTCTCCACTCGGTAGGATTTTTAAACACTTAGGCAAGCACTGGGCTGCACCTAAGCCTCCGAGTGGGAGTCTGGCTCGCCACTCGGTAGGATTTTTAAACACTTAGGCGAGCACTGGGCTGCAGCTAAGCCTTCGAGTGGGAGTCTGGCTCGCCACTCGGTAGGATTTTTAAACACTTAGGCGAGCACTGAGCTGCAGCTAAGCCTCCGAGTGGGAGTCTGGCTCACCACTCGGTAGGATTTTTTTTTACAAACTTAGGCGAAACGGATTCGCAGCTAAGCCACCCACTGGGGTATTTCACACGCAGACAAAAGCAACAACAATTATAGGAAAATTTGTAACACTCTTGTCTTTGATAAATAGACTACAGAAGTTTTTCTTATTACATCTCATCCGAGTGAGAATTCAAGTGTGAAAGGGGCGGAGTAGTTCTGCATTCCAAGCTCGTGGCTCATCGATCTGGCAATCGACATTGTAAAGGTGATACACTCCATTGTGGAGGACTCTGGTGACGATGAAGGGACCTTCCCAAGTAGGAGCGAGCTTGTGTGGTTTCTGTTGATCCACTCGGAGGACCAAATCTCCTTCTTGGAAGGCTCGACTCTTCACATTTCTGGCATGGAATCGACGCAAGTCTTGCTGATAAATGGTCGATCGGATCATAGCCATTTCTCTTTCTTCTTCCAAGAGGTCGACTGGGTCTTGCTGGGCTTGTTCTGCTTCATCTTCAGTATAAAGCTCGACTCGGGGTGCATTGTGAAGTAGATCACTCGGCAGGACTGCTTCCGCTCCGTAAACCAGAAAGAACGGAGTTCTTCCAGTCAACCGATTCGGGGTAGTCCTCAATCCCCACAGAACCGACGGAAGCTCGTCGACCCAAGCGCCTGCTGCGTGCTTGAGATCACGCATCAGCCGAGGCTTTAGTCCTTTGAGAATCAGACCATTTGCCCTTTCTGCTTGTCCATTCGACTGGTGGTGGGTGACCGATGCGTAGTCGACTCGTGTGCCTTGAGAGGCGCAAAAAGCTCTGAACTTTTCTGAATCAAAGTTTGACCCATTGTCGGTGATGATGCTATGCGGGACTCCATATTTGAATGTTAACTCTCTGACGAAACTGATAGCAGTGCAAGCATCAAGATTCTTGATAGGCTTAGCTTCAATCCATTTGGTAAACTTGTCGACTGCCACAAGCACATGTGTGAAACCGCTCCTGCCTGTTCTCAATGGGCCAACCATGTCTAGTCCCCAAACAGCGAAGGGCCAGACGAGTGGAATGGTCTTCAGGGCTGATGCAGGCTTGTGCGACATGTTGGAGTAGAACTGGCACCCTTCACACTTGTCGACTATCTCTTTTGCCATTTCATTCGCTCTTGGCCAGTAAAATCCCGCTCGGTATGCTTTAGCCACAATGGTCCGAGAGGACGTATGATGACCACAGGTCCCCGAGTGGATATCATCAAGGATTATCTGACCTTCTTCTGGTGTTATACACTTCTGACCGACTCCAGTCGCGCTTTCTCTATACAACTGTCCCTTTATGACTGTAAAGGCCTTGGATCGACGGACGATCTGTCGAGCCTCTTCTTTGTCCTCCGGGAGTTCCTTTCTCAGGATATACGCGATGTACAGTATCGTCCAGTCAGGGGTGATTGCCAAAACTTCCATGATTAGGTCGACCACTGCCGGAATTTCAACTTCAGTCGGATCTGTGGCACTCTTTGGCTGCGGGGCTTCATCTGTAAAAGGATCTTCTTGGACTGATGGCGAGTGGATGTGTTCCAAAAACACATTGCTGGGGATGGCTTCTCTCTTGGAGCCTATCTTTGCCAAATCATCAGCCGCTTGATTTTTCAGTCGGGGGATGTGATGAAGCTCTAACCCCTCGAATTTCTTCTCTAACTTTCTCACTGCATTGCAATAACCAGTCATAACTGGACTTCTGACGTCCCATTCTTTCATCACCTGATTAACCACCAAATCTGAGTCGCCATAGACCATGAGGCGACGAACGCCGAGTGAAATGGCCATGCGCAACCCATACAAAAGTGCTTCATATTCTGCTTCGTTATTGGAGGAATCGAAGTGAATCTGGAGAACATATCTGAGCTTATCTCCTCGGGGGGGAACCAATACTACCCCAGCACCGGAACCATTCAGCATCTTAGATCCATCGAAGAACATGGTCCAGTGCTCCGAGTGAACTTGAGTCGGAAGTTGCTGTTCGATCCACTCGGCGACAAAATCTGCAATTGCTTGGGACTTGATAGCTTTCTTTGCCTCAAACTTGATATCTAGGGGAAGAAGTTCAATCGCCCATTTGGCCACTCGACCAGTTGCATCTCTGTTGTGCAAAATCTCTGATAGTGGAGCGTCGCTGACGACTGTAATGGGATGATCAGAGAAGTAATGTGCAACCTTCTTCGTGGTCATATAAATCCCATATACAAGCTTCTGGTAATGAGGATATCTTTGCTTTGAAGGAGTCAAAACTTCAGAAACATAATATACTGGGCGCTGAACTTTGAAGGCCTTTCCTTCTTCTTCCCGCTCGGCCGTAAGTACTGTACTGGCAACTTGTCCTGTGGCTGCAATGTAAATCAGCAAAGGCTCCTTGCTGATTGGGGCAGCAAGCACCGGCTGGGTGGAGAGCAGAGCTTTGAGCTCTGTAAACGCTACATCAGCTTCTGGAGTCCACTCAAACTTGTCGGACTTCTTCATCAGTCGGTAAAGAGGCAATGCCTTTTCACCGAGGCGAGAGATGAATCGACTTAAAGCGGCCAAGCATCCTGTAAGCTTCTGGACGTCATGCACACGCACAGGACGTTTCATCTGGAGTATAGTACCAATTTTTTCAGGATTGGCGTCGATTCCCCGTTCGGAAACGAGAAAACCGAGTAACTTCCCACCTGGAACTCCGAACGTGCACTTTGACGGATTGAGCTTGATATCATACCTCCTGAGGTTGGCAAAGGTTTCAGCAAGGTCAGTCAGCAGGTCGGAACCCTTCCGTGACTTGACCACAATATCATCCATGTATGCCTCCACATTCTGACTGATTTGAGTGAGCAAACACTTCTGAATCATCCTCATGAACGTGGCTCTGGCATTCTTGAGGCCGAACGGCATGGTGACATAACAGAAGCACCCGAATGGAGTGATGAAAGCTGTTTTGATCTCGTCGGGCCCGTACAGACGGATCTGATGGTACCCAGAATAGGGGTCTAGGAAAGACAAATGCTCACATCCCGCAGTCGAATCAACTATCTGGTCGATGCGGGGGAGAGGAAAATGATCTTTCGGGCAGGCCCGATTGATATGCTTGAAATCAATGCACATGCGAAGTGACTTGTCCTTCTCGGGGACCATGACAACATTGGGGAGCCACTCGAAGTGGTAAATTTCTCGGATGAACTCCGCTGCTAAGAGCCGAGCCACCTCCTCGCCAATGGCCTTCCTCTTCTGAACGGCAGACCGTCGAAGATGTTCTTTCACAGGTTTAAATTTTGGGTCGACTCGTAGACGGTGCTCAGCCAGCCCCCTGGGAACTCCAGGCATGTCAGCAGGCTTCCATGCAAAGATGTCCCAGTTCTCACGGAGGAACTGGATGAGCGCTTCTTCCTATTTGGAGTCGACCGTCGTTGAGATGTGAGTCGGAGCAGCGTTTGGATCGGTCGGGTGAATGTGAACTGCCTTCGTTTCACCGGACAACTGAAAAGCTGATTCTGAAGCAGGCTTCTTAGCTTGTAGCAACTCACTCGGATCTGCAGTCTTCTAATACTCTTGCAGCTGGACCACCGCCATCTGAGCGTCAGCAATCTTTGAGCCTTTCTGAAAACACTCTTCTGCTTTCTTCCGATTGCCTGTAACAGTGATCACACCTTTGGGACCAGGCATCTTCAATTTGAGATACACATAACATGGTCGAGCCATGAAGCGTGCATAAGCTGGCCTGCCCAAAATAGCGTGATAAGCACTTTGGAAATCCACAACTTCGAATGTCAACTTTTCCTTGCGGTAATTCTTGAAATCACCGAAAACCACATCAAGAGCAATTTGGCCGAGTGACTCGGCTTTCTTCCCAGGAATGACTCCATGGAAACTCATGTTACTGGTGCTGAGCCTGGACATTGGAATGCCCATCCCTTTTAATGTTTCTGCATATAGTATGTTCAAACCGCTGCCTCCATCCATCAGGACTTTGGTCAGTCGAGTGCCTTCGACAACTGGGTCGACCACCAGAGCTTGCCTCCCAGGGGTGGCAATGTGCGTAGGGTGATCAGACTGGTCGAATGTGATGGCAGTCTGGGACCACTTCAGATAATTGGGTGTTGCCGGAGCAACCATATTTACCTCACGGTTAATAACCTTCAGTCGACTTTTGCTCTCAACATCAGCAAAAATCATCAGGGTGGAATTGACCTGGGGGTACCCATCGTCACTATCTTTCTTGTCCTCAACTTTGTCCGACTCCTTTTCCTTATCTTTGGACTGCTTGCCCTGAAACTACTGGATCAGAAGCCGACACTGTCGAGTGGTATGCTTTGGGTAAATGAGTTTACCCTCTTCATCTTTCTTGGTGTGGATGTGACACGATAGATGCAAAACATCATTTCCATCTTGGTCTTTAACTTTCTTGGGGTTCCAAGGTCCTTTGGGTTTTCCCTTAAATTTTCCCTGGGTTACAGCCAGGGCCTCCCCAGGAGCGGCTGGCTCGGCTTTCCACTTCTGTTTCCGACTGGAATTTCCTCCGGTTTCCTGGGCGACTGCTTTATGCTTGCCACTCCGGAGTCGATCCTCATCTTCACCATTAGCGTATTTGGTGGCAATCTCCATCATCCGATTCAGAGACATCTCTCCGATTCGACCGAACTTCAGATTCAATTCTCTATACTTAACGCCTTCTTTAAAGGAACAAACTGCTTGATGATCTGGTACATTTTCAACTGTGTGATGCAATGTGATCCACCTCTGGATGTAATCCCTCAGAGTTTCATTCGGTTTCTGCATGCAAGACCGCAATTCTGTAAGGCCTGCAGGTCGCTTGCATGTTCCTTCAAATGTGGTGACAAACACTCGGGAGAGATCCTCCCAAGTGTAAATGCTGCTGGGTGCTAACTGATTCAGCCACGCTCTGGCCGAGCCTTCTAATATGAGAGGCAAGTGCTTCATGGCTACCTCATCGTTCCCACCGCCAATCTGGACAGCCACTCGGTAATCTTCGAGCCAAGTATCGGGCTTGGACTCATCGGTGAACTTACTAACTCCAGTCGCCAACCTGAAGTTGGGAGGAATTACAGCGGCTCTGATGGCTCGACTGAAACACTCCGGCCCTGAAACATGTACTCTGCTACTGGTAGGCGCATCTCTGTCGTGGCCTTCTCGGTGAGCTCTATTCCTATCGACCAAACCTTGAACGAGAATGGATCTCGCATCAAAGCCTGGTTCCCTGGGGTCGACTGGAATTCTCCGCCCAACACTATGAGGGCGTCTGTCAACCTGTTGTCGAGGCACATATGATCCACTCCTCGGGGGAGGGGTTGGCACTCGACGTCGATCATTACGATCGAATCGGTGATCATACTGCTCATTCCTTCTGTACTGATCATGCCGGTCTCCACGTCCCTCACGCCTCGGAGGCGATCTTGGGCTGTGAGTCGACTGGACTGTATCCGCTGCAACAAATCGACTGTGGATCCTGTTCCACGACTGAGAAACAGCGGAATTCTGGTCTCCCGCTGCCCGGAGCAATGCTCTGATTTGCAACAAGCCTCTGCCAGCCTCTGACTGGGAGGGCTGAATCGACTCTGCTATACGGGCCGCAGCCGCCAAATTCTGAATCGGAGTACGATATACCTGCGGGGGCGGAAAGAGTTGACGTCGACTAGATTCTGGAGCCTGTTGAAGCGCTCGCCCGTCGAGTATTCGCTGGATATTCTCCAGTCGAGTGCGCTCGGCCAAGTTAGCCAAGCGCGCGTCCTTCAAGGCTCAGGCCTCGGGGGTTTCTCCAACGATAGGAGTGTGGAGTGCATCCATGTTCCGGCGGAGAAGTTCCTCCCGCTACAACGACGTGAGAGGCTCGGGGAGATACTCCTCTTCAGGACGCGACGGGTCGACCCCATCCGCGCCTCCGTCAGCGCGGGGGAAACCGGGAGGACTGTGTGGCCCATCGATCACCAGAACCTCTACAGCTGGGTCACTGCTGTCGCATTCGGATGCGGTCTCTGTGGAGCCACTCGACAGGTCGAACAGGCCGTAGAGGGATT
Source organism: Triticum dicoccoides (assembly GCF_002162155.2). NCBI lineage: Eukaryota > Viridiplantae > Streptophyta > Magnoliopsida > Poales > Poaceae > Triticum > Triticum dicoccoides. The sequence goes on from NC_041380.1 coordinate 77,321,533, forward strand.
CGTCAGGCTCGATTGCCGTGACTTGTGGGGTGGCCGACTAGCGGGCCACCACATGCCTCACCCACCTCTGAAGCCTCGACCGACCGGAGCGCTTGCGCCGACGAGAAACAGGGCGGGGAGATGCCACGGGAGCCGACCGATACTGGGTCGACGGCTGCCGCAGGAGGACACCACGGACGCATGCGCGAAAGTGCGTTGCCCCACGGACGGGAAGCGCATCGACGTCGAGTGGAGCCTCCTGAAGCCAAGCGGAGTCGTCGGCGATGAACGTGAGCACGCCGAGATGGATCTTGCGGCCCTCCACCAAAGCTCCGCCCGAAACCATGATCAAGGAGATCGGAAAAAATCGCAACTTCTCGAACTAGGCGCTAAGACTCCTAGCCCCATGGTGGGCGCCAACTGTCGTGGTTCTAACTCTGACAGTGATGTAGGGGGGTATGTATGGAGAGGCTAGATCTTAGCTATGGAGGAGTTGTAAGCACACGAGGATTACGAGTTCAGGCCCTTCTCGGAGGAAGTAACAGCCATACGTCTCGGTGCCCGGAGGCGGTCGACTGAATTATGTGTGTATGAATAACAGGGGTGCCAACCCTTGATACTGAGGAGGGGGGTGGATTATATAGAGTTCGCCAGGCCCCTCCAGCCCTCAGTAATGCAAGGTTTAAAGTACATTAAGATTGGGGGTTACTGGTAACGCCCCTAATAAAGTGCTATGATGACCATAAAAGCTACTTAATGACCGATCGTTTGCGTGCAGGGTGACTTTAGATCTCCTGGCAGTCGAGTGGTTGGATTTGGTCAAGTGATTGCTTCGTGGTCGAGTGTCTTGAATCTGTCGAGTGGGATACCTCCAAGTCGATTGAAAGGTGACTTCTTCTAGGGATGTCCTTGGGTAGGGTACTTAGGACAGGTCCATGCCCCTATCCTAGGTACATAGCTTCATCAGCTTACACTTGGTCTCAATTGAGACATGTATGTTCTAACTATTTTTGTTTCAGAAATTTAAAGCCAAGGTTAAAATCTTCTTAGCAAACCGATGCAAGTATAGTTTCTCATCCAATGACATCGGTAAGAGAATGCAAAATAAAATTCATAGCCGAATGGGGTGGTACAAAATCTGAACCATTCATTTGCTTAACTCCAAAGCCGTTCTCACAGCAAGATCGGCTAGAAAATAAAAAGTTTGCCTTCAATTCAAACATGTGTGATCAAATATTTGATTTGTTGCTACAAAATAATTACATAAGAATTCTTGATCACCATGTCAAGCCATCAATTCAAGGATGAATGTATTGTAGGTTGCATCATTCGTTCAAACATAATTTTGAGGATTACAATATGTTTCGTCAAATAGTTAAATCGGCCATTGATAAAGGACGATCGAAATTTGTTGAGACACCAAGAGATGACCAGTCTATTCCGATTGGTCCCGATGGCAGAAAGTTTTTGCATCGGCTGCTTCAAGCCGATCCATTTAAAGAGAAGGTAAAAATTGCAGGTGATGGGATCGAGTTTTCAAGTAAAGAATTTGTTGAAAAGCATAAAGAACATAATCTTGAGGGCAAAAATTCCATCGAAGCTACAATGAGACGCCAAGGACTGGAGGCAGCAAGCAAATCCAATGATCAGTGAAAGCAAACCAAAAGAAAACAAAGGCCGAAATAAGCGCAAGTGTAAGAGATCAAAAATCACCTTCGCTGAACTATTGGATAAATATCAAAAGAAGAGTGAAGAGAAGAATGCTTATCGGCCAAATCATGCAAAGAAACCAAGATCACCCCCAAGGCGCAAATATGAGGATCGGTATTGGCAAAGTGATAATTTTAATGCAACATATTCATATCCTTATTTTTGGCCGCCAATGCCAATGCCGTGGATGCCTCCCTATGTTCATATAGATCCATATTCATTATGGGACAGGTATGATACAAGGGCACATTCTCCATCTTATTTTAGACCATCTCACCAATATTATGCATCTCCGAGAAGATCAACATTTGAACAATCACATGTTAAAGACCGTTTCAGTCGTAACGAATCGGTCCAGAGCTCAAGGAAGAAGAAAGAGGCGGTAAAGCAAGTTTACCGCGTGAAAAAAGATGGTCGTAAGTGTGCTACTTAAGATTTGATCTCAAATAACAAAGAGCCAATTAAAGTGTTGACATTGGCTACAAAAGGCAAAGAAGTGAAGAAATCAATTGATAAAAATCAGAGTGCCAAATCTGAAGAAAGGAGGTTGAGGGTGCACAAGGCCCAAAATGAGTTGCCATTGGTTGAAACAAAATCACAGCCGACATGCTCACTTGGCTTATCATATTGGCAAAAGAAGAAATTACAAAATCTTAGTGCACAGGAGCTGAGAAAGAAGAATATGGCATGGGTTCCCAAGAAGATCAATCAAGACAAAAATGATGTGCATGCTTCTATTGCAACAAGTGCAATAAAAGTGAAGAAGGAAAAGAATGAAAGCAACAAACAATTAAGCCGAAGGTGCGCATCACAACATCAAAATCTTCGGTTAGCACATCATCCATTTTCTTCAACCATGCCGTTGATGCCTTTGCCATGGAATTCATCCCTAGGTATGATCAATTACCCTCCATGGATTTTATTTTGATCCATGGATGCAACATAATTTTCTATATCATGAGAGGGTAGTACCAAATCACTATACATTTGGTTAGTTATATCTTTGTTGCTAATAAAAAGGGGCCGAAATATTTTATTGCTATTTCATTTGTTTATTTCGGCTATACATACTTTGGTGGGTGAATTCTACATGGACCTCATGGGAATGGCCGATACTTATATATCGCCCTAAGAATATCTAAGAATGGGTTGTGTGGTATTCTAACCTCGTCCTTAGTTTGAGTAGAGATTGAGATAAGTCCTTGCAAAGGAATTTGTCAAATTGATGTCATTGAAGATATTATGCATAGACCAATTCATCAAAATTGCAAAGTGAAATTATGTTTTGTCTGGGTGTGCTTTGGCTTATTAGTTTTCAGAATTTACGTAAGGCCAAATCATGGTTGATTTTTTTATTGAGCATCATATTGACATCATGCATAATATTGTTTTTAGCTTGATCTCTCTAGTACCATGGAGATTATATATTGATGGTTAAATTTGTAACAATGGCCAAGGTGTTGGTGTTGTTTATTTAACTCCATATGAAGCTATTTTGTGAAGCCTCATGCCGCTTAAAATATTTTTGCACAATGATCAAAGCCGAATATGCATTGTTATTCGGATTGGAGCTTTGCCTTGCTATAGGTGCTATAAATACTGAGGCTTCCGGTGATTCGTTATTAGTAGTGAAACAAATATCCAAGGGTTATCAATGTTTTGACGAATCACTTATAGTTTATCTTTTGGTATGTCTAGATGCAAAATTTACCTGGGGTTGCATTAAAATTGTTCATATATTTAGACATGTCAATTGAAGAGAGTTGGCATAGCAAGCATCCGGCTACCATGTCTGTGATGGTGTATTGCATATCTATCAATAGCTGATGCTTATTCTTGCCAACATAGGTAAGGCCGAATTGGAGCTCACTACCTCAGCCACTAATGAAACTTTTATGCAGACAAAGTAAGGATTCGAGAAAGTTCATTGTTGATAATATGCAAGATCCTAGCAGAAGGGTGGACAATATGGTTGATGGATGGTCTTGACATGCATACCTATGGAACTTTATAGTCGGATTAATGAAGTTGGGAAAGTCACCCAAGCTTGCATCAAAATATTCACACAAGCAATGGCCGATATAAACTTATCGTCCTAAGCATATGCAAAATGGCCGATGTAGTGTTTACATCATCCTTAGAGCAAGCTATGTGCAAGTTATTTTTCGGCACACAAGCTTTGCCGAAAAACAGGGGGACATGTGTTGACACCAGATTTTGGCACGGTCAAGAACTTATTTAAAATGGCCTCAAATGGAGAAGTGATCTACATGAAAGAGTTCCGTATTATTGATATGAACATCTTTGAAGTTTGGGTCATCGTCGTCCGATTTCATCTTGAAGGCCGAAACTATGATCAAAGTACTAAGATCTTATATTCAGAGTACAATTTGGCCGATTAAGCCCCTAAGACGACCTCAAATGGAAAAATGACCTACACGAGTTGTCTTCGTCTCATCGAAACGGTCGATTTTGATATAAAAATCGTTCAAATCCGAGTTCGTATGCAAAAATTAGAGCACTCGGAGTGCAGCACTGTCACGAGGCGAGATGTGTCGCGCCCCACCAGACACATGTCTGATGGGTAGCGCGAGGGAATAGCCTGTTTTGCGAGACCGATTTGACCCTCAAGATGACCTCTGATCAAAAAACTTTCAATATGAAAGTTGTTCGTCTCGTCGAAACGGTTAAGATTGCTTTTGGTCTCATTTTCATCCGAGATCGTTTACCACAACAAAAAAGACCCGCAAGGTGCAGCCAGTTTAAACCGAACATTTTTGGAAAATTTGGACAAAACCAATCCGAATTGGACTAGGGTTTTGGACGTGAATTGAAGCCTTTTCCTTGCACGGGAAGTCCAGCCGCCTCTTATATACCTAAGAGGTGACGGCCGATTGAACAACACACAATCGACATATCAATCTATCATCTTTTATCTTTACCTTTACCTTCTCCCTTTGTTCTTCTTTTTCTCGTTCTTCGTTCGTTCTTCTTGTTGCAGGGCGGCGAACCTCGAGGACCTAGGGGCGGTCAGGCCGACCTAGGGCAGCCCATAGCCGCCTCGTGCCCTGACGGGGTCCCTTCCAGGCGTGTGGGGTTTCGGGTCTTGAAAAGCACCCGCCGGATTGCTTGCGTACCACGCTTCCGGACGGGTCTCCTTCAACATGAGCTGCGGTACATCACCCTCGGTGTTGGAGGTACACGGTGACGTATTCGTGTGTGAACATCCATCTCATCTTGCTGTCTGCTCGTTTAATTTTCTATACTAGTAACGCCCAACCAACCCGGAATCTTGACCATTCCTTCCACATGCAGCAGCTGACTAATCAAAATCCAGATGCATGCAGTAAGCCAGTAACAGACTGGCTTGTATCAATTGATCTTTTATTTTGGGAGATGAGCTCCTTTTGAAAACAAAATGGGATTTGCGCGATGAGAACTAGGGCAGGGTCGGCCCTGGGGCATGGGCAGGGGGGCGACGGCCCAGGGCCCAGCCCAGGGAGGGGCACATGATGTAGTGCACATATATAATATAGCCAAGCAAAAAGAGGTGAGAAAAAAATTTATGAGAGAAGAAAAATGAGATGAGGTAGGCCCATCAGATAGCAGGTAGCGATGAGTGAAGCGTCACGCACGCCGCACGGCAGGGCCGCTCGTTTCGATTGTGAAACAAATCAATCGAAGATCTCGCGGACGCCTCGCTCGTCTGTTCGTCCACTCGTCGCTGTGGTCGCCTCGGTCACCGCTGTGCGCGTCGCCCGCCGTGCGGCAATCCAGCAGCCGCAGCCCGCAGCAGTACGTATACGTATGTATATGAGCAATGAGCGCAGCCCACAGCAGTACGTATACGTATCCATGCATAACTCTCTGTACCATGTTCCTGATCCATCCCTGCAAACCCCAATTTCAGTAATTTCTTTTATTTTTTAGAACATATTCAACTATTCATCCATGATCCATCCTCTAATTTCAGTGTACACAAAGTTCCAAATTTTAATGTATAATTTTCGAATTCAATCTTTCATAGTATGTATTCAACCATCCTTTTTTTGTCATTCTATGCACATGTCTAGGGTTCCAATCATTCAAATCATCCGATGTATAAATTTCTAATTCCTTGAATAATTTTTTCTTCATAATATTAGGACATTAGCCCGCCATGTTACCTAAGAAGCATTTGTCAGTTGCTCAAACAAGGAGAAAAAAGATAGAAAGGGATCTGAAGATTCAACAACTGAAGGGTACTAAAGTATTATTGTTGTCGATGGAGTCAGTTGAATTTGGTTCTTATTTGAGGTAATCATATCATGTTACTTTCAATTTTCTATCTTTTTAGTATTTCTGTCGTAATATGACATTGTCCAACAATTATTATGTTTAAGTTTATGTACCACGCACGCGCATACATATATATGATCTTAGGACATAGGGGCATATTATGTCCCTATGGCCACCCAGGTCAGGATGGCCATGTGCCCCTATGTCCTAAGATCATATATATGTATGCGCATGCGTGGTACATAAACTTAAACATAATAATTGTTGGACAATGTCATATTACGACAGAAATACTAAAAAGATAGAAAATTGAAAGTAACATGATATGATTACCTTAAATAAGAACCAAATTCAACTAACTCCATCGACAACAATAATACTTAAGTACCCTTCAGTTGTTGAATCTTCAGATCCCTTTGTATCTTTTTTCTCCTTGTTTGAGCAACTGACAAATGCTTCTTAGGCAACATGGCGGGCTAATGTCCTAATATTATGAAGAAAAAATTATTCAAGGAATTAGAAATTTATACATCGGATGATTTGAATGATTGGAACCCTAGACACGTGCACAGAATGACAAAAAAGGATGGTTGAATACATACTATGAAAGATTGAATTCAAAAATTATACATTAAAATTTGGAACTTCGTGTACACTGAAATTAAAGGATGGTGTTGTAAATATGCCCTAGAGGCAATAATAAAAGGATTATTATTATATTTCCTTGTTCATGATAATTGTCTTTATTCATGCTATAATTGTGTTATCCGGAAATCGTAATACATGTGTAAATAATAGACACCAACATGTCCCTAGTAAGCCTCTAGTTGACTAGCTCGTTGATCAACAGGTAGTCATGGTTTCCTGACTATGGACATTGGATGTCATTGATAACGATATCACATCATTAGGAGAATGATGTGATGGACAAGACGCAATCCTAAACATAGCATAAGATCGTATACTTCGTTTGCTAGAGTTTTTCCAATGTCAAGTATTCTTTCCTTAGACCATGAGATCGTGTAACTCCCGGATACCGTAGGAGTGCTTTGGGTGTACCAAACGTCACAACGTAACTGGGTGACTATAAAGGTATACTACAGGTATCTCCAAAAGTGTCTGTTGGGTTGACACGGATCAAGACTGGGATTTGTCACTCCGTATGATGGAGAGGTATCACTGGGCCCACTCGGTAATGCATCATCATAATGAGCTCAAAGTGACCAAGTGTCTGATCACGGGATCATGCATTACGGTACGAGTAAAGTGACTTGCCGGTAACAAGATTGAACGAGGTATTGGGATACCGACGATCGAATCTCGGGCAAGTAACATACCGATTGACAAAGGGAATTGTATACGGGGTTGCTTGAATCCTCGACATCGTGGTTCATCCGATGAGATCATCGAGGAGCATGTGGGAGCCAACATGGGTATCCAGATCCCGCTGTTGGTTATTGACCGGAGAGCGATCTCGGTCATGTCTACATGTCTCCCGAACCCGTAGGGTCTACACACTTAAGGTTCGGTGACGCTAGGGTTGTAGGGATATGTATATGCAGCAACCCGAATGTTGTTCGGAGTCCCGGATGAGATCTCGAACGTCACGAGGAGTTTCGGAATGGTCCGGAGGTAAATAATTATATATAGGAAGTGCTATTTCGGCCATCGGGACAAGTTTTGGGTCACCGGTATTGTACCGGGACCACCGGAAGGGTCCCGGGGGTCCACCGGGTGGGGCCACCTGCCCCCGGGGGGACACATGGGCTGTAGGGGGTGCGCCTTGGCCTGTATGGGCCAAGGGCACCAGCCCCAAGAGGCCCATGCGCCTAGGGTTCAAGAAGGGAAGAGTCCCAAAGGGGGAAGGCACCTCCTAGGTGCCTTGGGGAGGAGGGATTCCTCCCTTGGCCGCCGCCCCCCTAGGAGATTGGATCTCCTAGGGCCGGCGCCCCCCTAGCCCCCCTATATATAGTGGGGAGATGGAGGACTTCTAACCCCATGCCTTTGGTGCCTCCCTCTCCCTCTCCAACACATCCTCCTCCTCCATAGAGCTTAGCGAAGCCCTGCCAGAGTACTGCAGGTCCATCACCACCATGTCGTCGTGCTGCTGCTGGAGCCATCTTCCTCAACCTCTCCTCCCCCCTTGCTGGATCAAGAAGGAGGAGACGTTACGCTGACCGTACGTGTGTTGAATGCGGAGGTGCCGTCCGTTCGGCGCTAGGATCTCCGGTGATTTGGATCACGTCGAGTACGCCTTCCTCATCCCCGTTCTTTGAACGCTTCCACGTGTGATCTACAAAGGTATGTAGATGCAATCCAATCACTCGTTTCTAGATGAACTCATAGATGGATCTTGCTGAAACCGTATGAAAAATTTTGTTTTCTGCAACGTTCCCCAATAGTGGCATCATGAGCTAGGTCTATGCGTAGTTCTCTTGCACGAGTAGAACACAAATTTGTTGTTGGCGTAGATGTTGTCAACTTTCTTGCCGCTACTAGTCTTATCTTGCTTCAGCGGTATTGTGGGATGAAGCGGCCCGGACCAACCTTACACGTACGCTTACGTGAGACCGGTTCCACCGACTAACATGCACTAGTTGCATAAGGTGGCTGGCGGGTGTCTATCTCTCCCACTTTAGTTGGAGCGGATTCGATGAAAAGGGTCCTTATGAAGGGTAAATAGAAGTTGACAAATCACGTTGTGGCTTTCACGTAGGTAAGAAAACGTTCTTGCTAGAACCCTATTTCAGCCACGTAAAACTTGCAACAACAATTAGAGGACGTCTAACTTGTTTTTGCAGCAAGTGCTTTGTGATATGATATGGCCAAAGTTATGATGAATGATGAATGATATATATGTGATGTATGACATGTTCATGCTATTGTAATAGGAATCACGACTTGCATGTCGATGAGTATGACAACCGGAAGGAGCCATAGGAGTTGTCTTTATTTTGTATGACCTGCGTGTCATTGAGAAACGCCATGTAAATTACTTTACTTTATTGCTAAACGCGTTAGCCATAGTAGTAGAAGTAATAGTTGGCGAGCACTTCATGGAGACACGATGATGGAGATCATGATGATGGAGATCATGGTGTCATGCCGGTGACAAGATGATCACGGAGCCCCAAGATGGAGATCAAAGGAGCTATGTGATATTGGCCATATCATGTCACTATTATTATTTGATTGCATGTGATGTTTATCATGTTTTGCATCTTGTTTACTTAGAACGACGATAGTAAATAAGATGATCCCTCATAATAATTTCAAGAAAGTGTTCCCCCTAACTGTGCACCGTTGCGACAGTACGTTGTTTCGAAGCACCACGTGATGATCAGGTGTTAGATTCTAACGTTCACATACAACGGGTGTAAGACAGATTTACACATGCAAACACTTAGGTTGACTTGACGAGCCTAGCATGTACAGACATCGCCTCGGAACACAGAAGACTGAAAGGTCGAGCATGAGTCGTATAGAATATACGATCAACATGAAGATGTTCACCGATGTTGACTAGTCCGTCTCACGTGATGATCGGACACGGCCTAGTTAACTCGGATCATGTTATACTTAGATGACTGGAGGGATGTCTATCTAAGTGGGAGTTCATTGATTAATTTGATTAGATGAACTTAATTATCATGAACTTAGTCTAAAAATCTTTACAATATGTCTTGTAGATCAAATGGCCAACGTAGTCCTCAACTTCAACGCGTTCCTAGAGAAAACCAAGCTGAAAGACGATGGCAGCAACTACACGGACTGGGTCCGGAACCTGAGGATCATCCTCATAGCTGCCAAGAAAGATTATGTCCTACAAGCACCGCTAGGTGACCCTCCCGTCCCACAGAACCAAGACGTTATGAACGCTTGGCAGACACGTGCTGATGATTACTCCCTCGTTCAGTGCGGCATGCTTTACAGCTTAGAACCGGGGCTCCAAAAACGTTTTGAGAGACACGGAGCATACGAGATGTTCGAAGAGCTGAAAATGGTTTTTCAAGCTCATGCCCGGGTCGAGAGATATGAAGTCTCCGACAAGTTCTTCAGCTGTAAGATGGAGGAAAATAGTTTTATCAGTGAGCACATACTCACAATGTCTGGGTTACATAACCGCTTGACTCAGCTGGGAGTTAATCTCCCGGATGACGCAGTCATTGACAGAATCCTCCAGTCACTTCCACCAAGCTACAAGAGCTTTGTGATGAACTTCAATATGCAGGGGATGGAAAAGGCCATTCCTGAGGTATTTGCAATGCTGAAATCAGCAGAGGTAGAAGTCAAAAAGGAACATCAAGTGTTGATGGTGAATAAAACCACTAAGTTCAAGAAGGGCAAGGGTAAGAAAGTCTTCAAGAAGGATGGCAAGGGAGATGCCGCACCCGGCAAGCAAGCTGCCGGGAAGAAGCCAAAGAATGGACCCAAGCCCGAGACTGAGTGCTTTTATTGCAAGGGAAGTGGTCACTGGAAGCGGAATTGCCCCAAATACTTAGCGGACAAGAAGGCCGGCAAAACAAAAGGTATATGTGATATACATGTAATTGATGTGTACCTTACCAGTATTCGTAGTAGCTCCTGGGTATTTGATACCGGTGCGGTTGCTCACATTTGTAACTCAAAGCAGGAGCTGTGGAATAAGCGGAGACTGGCAAAGGACGAGGTGACGATGCGCGTCGGGAATGGTTCCAAGGTCAATGTGATCGCCGTCGGCACGCTACCTCTACATTTGCCTTCGGGATTAGTTTTAAACCTTAATAATTGTTATTTAGTGCCAGCTTTGAGCATGAACATTGTATCAGGATCTCGTTTAATTCGAGATGGCTACTCATTTAAATCTGAGAATAATGGTTGTTCTATTTATATGAGAGATATGTTTTATGGTCATGCTCCGATGGTGAATGGTTTATTCTTAATGAATCTCGAGCGTAATGCTACACATGTTCATAGTGTGAGTACCAAAAGATGTAAGATTGATAATGATAGCTCCACATACTTGTGGCACTGCCGCCTTGGTCACATAGGTGTCAAACGCATGAAGAAGCTCCATGCTGATGGACTTTTAGAGTCTCTTGATTACGAATCATTTGACACGTGCGAACCATGCCTCATGGGTAAAATGACCAAGACTCCGTTCTTAGGAACAATGGAGCGAGCAACCAACTTATTGGAAATCATACATACTGATGTGTGTGGTCCAATGAGTGTTGAGGCTCGCGGTGGCTATCGTTATGTTCTCACCCTCACTGATGACTTGAGTAGATATGGGTATGTCTACTTAATGAAACACAAGTCTGAGACCTTTGAAAAGTTCAAGGAATTTCAGAGTGAGGTTGAGAATCAACGTGACAGGAAAATCAAGTTCCTGCGATCAGATCGTGGAGGAGAATACTTGAGTCATGAGTTTGGCACACACTTAAGAAAATGTGGAATAGTTTCACAGCTCACGCCGCCTGGAACACCTCAGCGTAATGGTGTGTCCGAACGTCGTAATCGCACTCTATTAGATATGGTGCGATCTATGATGTCTCTTACCGATTTACCGCTATCTTTTTGGGGCTATGCTTTAGAGACTGCCGCATTCACTTTAAATAGGGCTCCATCGAAATCCGTTGAGACGACACCGTATGAATTATGGTTTGGGAAGAAACCTAAACTGTCGTTTCTGAAAGTTTGGGGATGCGATACTAATGTCAAGAAACTTCAACCTGAAAAGCTCGAACCCAAGTCGGAAAAATGCGTCTTCATAGGATACCCTAAAGAAACTATTGGGTATACCTTCTACCTCAGATCCGAAGGCAGGATCTTTGTTGCCAAGAATGGATCCTTTCTGGAGAAAGAGTTTCTCTCGAAAGAAGTAAGTGGGAGGAAAGTAGAACTTGATGAAGTATTACCTCTTGAACCAGAAAATGGCGCAACTCAAGAAAATGTTCCTGAGGTGCCTGCACCGACTAGAGAGGAAGTTAATGATGATGATCATGAAACTTCAGATCAAGTTGCTACTGAAATTTGAAGGTCCACAAGGACACGTTCCGCACCAGATTGGTACGGCAACCCTGTATTGGAAATCATGTTGTTAGACAACGGTGAACCTTCGAACTATGAAGAAGCGATGGCGGGCCCGGATTCTGACAAATGGCTAGAAGCCATGAAATCCGAGATAGGATCCATGTATGAAAACGAAGTATGGACTTTGACTGACTTGCCCGTTGAGCGGCGAGCCATAGAAAACAAATGGATCTTTAAGAAGAAGACAGACGCGGATGGTAATGTGACCATCTATAAAGCTCAGCTTGTCGCTAAGGGTTATCGACAAGTTCAAGGGGTTGACTATGATGAGACTTTCTCACCGGTAGCGAAGCTGAAGTCCGTCCGAATCATGTTAGCGATAGCCGCATTCTATGATTATGAAATATGGCAAATGGACGTCAAAACGGCATTCCTTAATGGTTTCCTTAAGGAAGAATTGTATATGATGCAGCCGGAAGGTTTTGTCGATCCTAAGAATGCTGACAAGGTGTGCAAGCTCCAACGCTCGATTTATGGGCTGGTGCAAGCATCTCGGAGTTGGAACATTCGCTTTGATGAGATGATCAAAGCGTTTGGGTTTACACAGACTTATGGAGAAGCCTGCGTTTACAAGAAAGTGAGTGGGAGCTCTGTAGCATTTCTCATAGTATATGTAGATGACATACTTTTGATGGGAAATGATATAGAACTATTGGACAGCATTAAGGCCTACTTGAATAAGAGTTTTTCAATGAAGGACCTTGGAGAAGCTGCATATATATTAGGCATCAAGATCTATAGAGATAGATCAAGACGCCTCATAGGTCTTTCACAAAGCACATACCTTGATAAGATATTGAAGAAGTTCAATATGGATCAGTCTAAGAAGGGGTTCTTGCCTGTGTTACAAGGTGTGAAATTGAGCTCAGCTCAATGTCCGACCACGGCAGAAGATATAGAAGAGATGAGTGTCAGCCCCTATGCCTCAGCCATAGGTTCTATTATGTATGCCATGCTGTGTACCAGACCTGATGTAAACCTTGCCGTAAGTTTGGTAGGAAGGTACCAAAGTAATCCCGGCAAGGAACACTGGACAGCGGTCAAGAATATCCTAAAGTACCTGAAAAGGACTAAGGAAATGTTTCTCGTTTATGGAGGTGACGAAGAGCTCGTCGTAAAGGGTTACGTCGACACTAGCTTCGACACAGATCTGGATGACTCAAAGTCACAAACCGGATACGTGTATATTTTGAATGGTGGGGCAGTAAGCTGGTGCAGTTGCAAGCAGAGCGTCGTGGCGGGATCTACATGTGAAGCGGAGTACATGGCAGCCTCGGAGGTAGCACATGAAGCAATTTGGGTGAAGGAGTTCATCACCGACCTAGGAGTCATACCCAATGCGTCGGGGCCAATCAAACTCTTCTGTGACAACACTGGAGCTATTGCTCTTGCCAAGGATCCCAGGTTTCACAAGAAGACCAGGCACATCAAGCGCCGCTTCAACTCCATTCGTGAAAATGTTCAAGATGGAGACATAGATATTTGTAAAGTACATACGGACCTGAATGTAGCAGATCCGTTGACTAAACCTCTCCCTAGAGCAAAACATGATCAACACCAGAATTCCATGGGTGTTTGATTCATCACAATGTAACTAGATTATTGACTCTAGTGCAAGTGGGAGACTGTTGGAAATATGCCCTAGAGGCAATAATAAAAGGATTATTATTATATTTCCTTGTTCATGATAATTGTCTTTATTCATGCTATAATTGTGTTATCCAGAAATCGTAATACATGTGTGAATAATAGACACCAACATGTCCCTAGTAAGCCTCTAGTTGACTAGCTCGTTGATTAACAGGTAGTCATGGTTTCCTGACTATGGACATTGGATGTCATTGATAACGAGATCACATCATTAGGAGAATGATGTGATGGACAAGACCCAATCCTAAACATAGCATAAGATCGTATAGTTCGTTTGCTAGAGTTTTTCCAATGTCAAGTATCCTTTCCTTAGACCATGAGATCGTGTAACTCCCGGATACCGTAGGAGTGCTTTGGGTGTACCAAACGTCACAACGTAACTGGGTGACTATAAAGGTATACTACGGGTATCTCTGAAAGTGTCTGTTGGGTTGACACGGATCAAGACTGGGATTTGTCACTCCGTATGACGGAGAGGTATCACTGGGCCCACTCGGTAATGCATCATCATAATGAGCTCAAAGTGACCAAGTGTCTGATCACGGGATCATGCATTACGGTACGAGTAAAGTGACTTGCCGGTAACGAGATTGAACGAGGTATTGGGATACCGACGATCGAATCTCGGGCAAGTAACATACCGATTGACAAAGGGAATTGTATACGGGATTGCTTGAATCCTCGACATCGTGGTTCATCCGATGAGATCATCGAGGAGCATGTGGGAGCCAACATGGGTATCCAGATCCCGCTGTTGGTTATTGACCGGAGAGCGATCTCGGTCATGTCTACATGTCTCCCGAACCCGTAGGGTCTACACACTTAAGGTTCGGTGATGCTAGGGTTGTAGGGATATGTATATGCAGCAACCCGAATGTTGTTCGGAGTCCCGGATGAGATCTTGGACGTCACGAGGAGTTCCGGAATGGTCCGGAGGTAAAGAATTATATATAGGAAGTGCTATTTCGGCCATCGGGACAAGTTTCGAGTCACCGGTATTGTACCGGGACCACCGGAAGGGTCCCGGGGGTCCACCGGGTGGGGCCACCTGCCCCCGGGGGGCCACATGGGCTGTAGGGGGTGTGCCTTGGCCTGTATGGGCCAAGGGAACCAGCCCCAAGAGGCCCATGCGCCTAGGGTTCAAGAAGGGAAGAGTCCCAAAGGGGGAAGGCACCTCCTAGGTGCCTTGGGGAGGAGGGATTCCTCCCTTGGCCGCCGCCCCCCTAGGAGATTGGATCTCCTAGGGCCAGCGCCCCCCTAGGCCCCCCTATATATAGTGGGGAGATGGAGGACTTCTAACCCCATGCCTTTGGTGCCTCCCTCTCCCTCTCCAACACATCCTCCTCCTCCATAGAGCTTAGCGAAGCCCTGCCGGAGTACTGCAGCTCCATCATCACCATGCCGTCGTGCTGCTGCTGGACCCATCTTCCTCAACCTCTCCTCCCCCCTTGCTGGATCAAGGAGGAGACGTTACGCTGACCGTACGTGTGTTGAACGCGGAGGTGCCGTCCGTTCGGCGCTAGGATCTCCGGTGATTTGGATCACGTCGAGTACGCCTTCCTCATCCCCGTTCTTTGAACGCTTCCGCGCGTGATCTACAAAGGTATGTAGATGCAATCCAATCACTTGTTGCTAGATGAACTCATAGATGGATCTTGCTGAAACCGTTGGAAAATTTTTGTTTTCTGCAACGTTCCCCAACAGATGGATCATGGATGAATAGTTGAATACGTTCTAAAAAATAAAAGAAATTACTGAAATTGGGGTTTGCAGGGATGGATCAAGAACATGGTACATAGAGTTATGCATGGATACGTATATGTACTGCTGTGGGCTGCGCTCACTACTCACATACATATGTATACGTACTGCTGCGGGCTGCGGCTGCTGGATTGCCGCACGGCGGGTGACGCGCACAGCGGTGACCGAGGTGACCACAACGACGAGTGGACGAACAGACGAGCGAGGCGTCCGCGAGATCTTCGATTGATTTGTTTCACAATCGAATCGAGCGGCCCTGCCGTGCGGCGTGCGTGACGCTTCGCTCATCGCTACCTGCTATCTGATGGGCCTACCACATCTCATTTTTCTTCTCTCATAAATTCTTTTCTCACCTATTTTTGCTTGGCTATATTATATATGTGCACTACATCATGGGCCCCTCCCTGGGCTGGGCCCTGGGCCTTCGCCCCCCTGCCCATGCCCCAGGGCCGGCCCTGGTGCGAGGCGGCAGCGGCGGGACACGGTGGTGTAAGGCTGCGCCAGCGGAACGGCGTGGTGCTGCCTAGGCCGCGACGGCAGGGCTGTTGGCGACGGCTATGTTGTTGGCGGTGCCTAGGGCTTCCTCGCTTCTCTGTCGTTGCCGCTCCGAGGGGATGATAGGAGCAGGGAGGCTAACTAACCTAGGCGGAGAAAAGGGAGGACCCAGCGACGACGGCGGCGGCGGGCAAGCCGTTGGCGGCGGCGACGACGCGCACACAGAGGTGCTACATCCGCCATGAGTAGCAGGAGCTCGGGGACGATGCGATCCTCCGCCCACAGAGCAGAGGAGGGAGAGAGAGAGACTGCGGCGACGACACGAGTGGAAGGGGAACGGGCTTCAGAAATCCACCGGGCAGATTAGTACCATACCGAAGTTTAATCAGGACGTGACCAGTTTATTAGGCCCAATTCTACTAACTGTATCGCCAACACAGGGATATGCACGGCCGTCGGCTGCGAAAGATGCCAAAGCGCACAAATAAAAGAGGCCACAGAGCCCAACCCGTGACCAGCACCCAATAGTGCACACGGACGAAAAGATGGCCTCCGAGCCCAGCCGTGACCCAGCACCGATAAGTGCACACGGACCAAAATAAATGCAGCAAAAATATCCGCCATGAGGGCACAGTTGTAAAAAATAGCGCAATTGCATCCCCTGAGTTGGCACATGCTAGACATTAGCCACTTGACTTTTTGTTCAAATTCCTTTTTAAAAGCTTTTTCCTACAAGAAAACGCACGGGGTGCAGCGGCCATCGAGAGGAGCGCTCGAAGCCAGTCATGGCGTCCGCTCGCAGCTGCCGCGAGGTTGCTTGTAGTGGCCAGGGCGCATCGCGCGGCCAGCTTTTTGCTGCCCCTCCTCGATGTTTGTTGCTACGGGGAAGAAGAAAGGGGATGAGCGGGAAATCAAACATTCTATGAAAGAGTGGGAGTTCAAACAGAATAAGATTGCTAGATCGTAAAATAGGGTAGCTAGGGTAGCTCATTGTCCTGTGAATTATGCATGGACAACTCGAAACACTGCGTGTTGGTTGCATACAACTCCTTATTTTGTTAAGGATCTTGTAATAGCTGATTGCAATCCTATTGAATCGAAATAAAAACTCTGATTCCCCGCAAATAAAAGGTGGATGAGTAGCAGAGGAGATGGAGATGTGCTGCTACAACAACAAGAGAGATATTTCACATGGTGGGAAAGAGATGAGGATAAGAAGGGCGGTGTTGACACCCATTGCAAGGTGGAATGGCAAGACACTGGGAGCTGCCTCCCATGCGTGCGATCTAGCCAAATCGGACGCGTCGCGTGCGTCCGGCTCAAAGTTGTGCCGACCAGCCATGTTCAAACATTTCCCTTTTTTTAATATATCAGCAAACCGTATAACTATCTCTTTATATTGCTGTCCAAGATACTATCATAAAAGGTACACAAATCAAATTCCACATGAAGTGCTAATGATAGAGGACAGAACCATATAGACACTTACCAGTAGCACACTCTTGTCGTTACACACACGCGCGTCGAGTGCGGAGAGACATCAAGACGAACGCACTAACCAACGAAGGGCATGATTCCACGAGATAGGCTAGTCTCTGACCTGCATTCTGATCTTGGGATAAAGCTCTCATCATCATGCCCACCAGGTTCAGAGGTGTGGGTGTTGGTTGTTCTGTCGTCGTCTTTGGCGAAACAATAGGCAGGCACCTGCCATTCCGGGTCCTCTGGCACCATTTCTGGCATGAAGCTCATCACATGTGCAATCCACCCTACGGGATCACATAAATGCCAGCAAGATATTACAAATTCAGGTTTATTTTCAAACATCAGTGAAAATGCCATGTACGTTTTTTATGAACCCCCCTCCTCCCCGCATTACATTATCATTAATGAAACCAGATACCACATCCAAGTTTACAGTAGTTTATGCTCCGAAACCCGAAGTCCAAAAACGAAAAACCAAGTCCTGCAAGTACATCGTCTACTGTCAGTATGACACACTCCTCTCTTTGCCAGAGCCTTGTATACAGATTTATCTGTCATATCATATCGTTAGCGATCATTCATGAATCTACAACTTTGGTCCTATCAAGAGATAGAGGCAAAAGCCAAATGTCTTAATGGTCCTGGTTCAAGTTTACGACCAAATTAAACATGTATGCAAATAATGTTACCTCCTGGTTGCTCAAGATCTATTGTATGCATTGTGCTGGTTTTAATTGATAGTATTAGTTTTATTTTTCGGGTAATTGATAGTATTGATAGTATTAGTTACTAGTGTGGTATGAGCTTCAGTTAGACTAGAAGATTTTCCTTTGTGACAAAGCAAGTTGCAGCAACTGTCTTTATGTGTGCCTTAGAGAGATGCCATAATTTCTTTATGATTCTATACAAACTAATCTCATCATTAACACATTGTTCTTATTTCTATGTTTGACTTAAGAATGATGATATCAGTTTTAGATGGCACATCCTAATTTGAAGCCATGACCGGCACTTGATCATATCGACCGAGCCATATCTTCTATTGCACGGAAGCAGCATTGGAACTGTCCAAGCAAATGATTGGCAGTCCCGTCCAAGGGGCACGAGAGTGGCACCGAAGTTGTGAGTATGAGTTTCTTGCGAGCTTGAGAATTACAGTATCAATCTCCCATTGAGCCCCTTTTATTTAGTTCAGTTGCTCTGCATTTGGCCTCCTTGTTCCTTTGCCTGTTCTACCCTGTTATCGATTGTTCTTCTTCACTTCCTAATTCTACTGTCCAACATTTCTCCTCTCCCCAGTCTAGCTGCTAAAACTTGTTTTCTGGCTCCAGGAACATCCTAAGTTCAAATGACAAATTTTAACATGATTGTATGTCCAAGTAAGCAAGCGAGGGGTTTTCTCTTTTTGTACAAACGATCATCGATTCAAAGATTGCTTTTGAAAGAAAATAATTTTGCCACTCTGCAATTGTGCTCATGTGCTGAAATTGTTCTATGTACTACAGGGAATGTATCAGCTAGCTCCAGTTACACCTGTACAAATTCTAGCCTTAAATAGAATTTACCGTTGCTAAAGTCCTATTCTACTCCCGAGCTCAAATGCTCCCGCGTGAACAATAGAATTGGAAAAAATAGCAAACAAATTCAAAAAATTCTAAATTTTATGTGATAAACTTTGACACATGTTTTGTGTGCATACAAAATTTCAGTACGAAACGACATTCGTGCAAGGCATGAAAAAAACAAAATCAGCACTCCAAAATGTTTCCAAAACTAGCATTTTTGGAACATCGATTTTTTTTTGCCACGCCTTCCACAAATGTCGTTTCGTGCTGAATTTTTGCCAACATACAAAACATTTGCTAAAGTTCATCATAAAAAATTTAGATATTTTTGAATTTTTTTCGATTTTACTGTTCATGAGGGAGCATTTGAGATCGGGTGTAGATACTCCATGTCCCTACCGTTGAGTAATACTTCCCCAATGTTATCTCATCGACAGCTATCTCCAGCATTGCCCTATCCCGCGATACAAAGTTTTAGTTCCATATATGATTTCTGCACTTATCATTTCTCCTGATCAAAACTCATTAAAAAAAAGTTGCACACGGTGCTAGTTGCCATCTTCTCATTTCCGGCATGCGGAGTGAGTAAAGTATTTGAATAACTGATTTCCAATTCATAGAATCGCAAATATTTTCTTCTTTTTAATATGCTATGCAACAATTGGAAATTACAGATGATTAGTAGAGTGCCCGTGCGTTGCCACGGGCCAACAAATGAATTAACTAAAAAACATGCTTGCCTTGCTTTATATATAAAGCAACGGCCAACATACACGCAACTGCATACAATACGCCGCCACCACACACAATACACAACACACATCCAAGGTAAGATGCAAGGGTGCCGAGGAATAGCAACACCCGTGCCACCAAGCACACTACAAATGGACCAAAAAGAACTACTGGAGTCGACTGAGACCTTCATCATGAGCTATGCACCACGAATATGTGAAGTTGGACATCGATGAAACATACACTCAAAAGTGGTACCTACAAGAAGGATACGCCACGCCCAATCCCGGGGATCAGTTTTTCACCCAGAGCGCCAAGAAGGACAAAGAGTGACTGCCATGGAGCCTTCAGGAAGGTAATGACGCCCGCCGACACTGCTCCTGTCGGCCTAGAAAAAATAAGTTATGCACCCCAACGCTCACACATCTTCGCTGAACCAGGGTACCGCGAAATGCCGAAGTAGCTGCAACACCAACGCCATGCTACGCCAAACACCAATGGCCATAGTAGTCCGCCGGCACCGAGAGGCGTGCTCACATAAGAATATGAACAAGAGAGTATTTGACAAGCATTGCTCACAGCAGAATGTAAAGTTTATAAGATCTAAACGGATAACCCTAGCATTGCACATTTAAGCTTGCGTCGTAACATATCACACATGGAGTAGGAAACTTGGTAAACTCAGTTAGTAGCCCTTTTTGTTGCTTACTTGTTAGTGCTTATTTCGAAAGAAAGCTGACGAAATGTGGGTAAACATCCACTAAATCAATTAGGGAACATGTGACTCAAGGCATATAACACAAACAGGTTCAGCAAACATTATTGGTTTACCAAAGTCCACCAGGAAACATGTGCAACAAAGAAAAACAGAAAAGCAAGTCATCTTGCAGAGAAGTAGAAGTCAACCACAGAAATTTCTAATCTTCTGTAAAGCACTTGCACAGTCAAATACAGAATAATGGAATCTCAGTTTACCTACTTAAAAACCACTTGATATGAAAGGAAACTTTTCTACAAATTAATCTTGCAGAATAAGCTCCAGAAGCTGCCAATACTCCATCATGACTTGGATGATTTTTCGAATCCAGAATTAATGGCTTCAAATGCATCTGAAAAGGTAGAATACAGCTGAATCAGTTCACTCTTGCGCACGTCATTAACATGTATTAAGGAATACTGCAAAATCTAGACGAGAATGGAGAAACTAATTACAAACAGGAAAAAAAGAAGTATTCCATGGATAGGCAAACTCTCTGTCGATCATACATGTATGACAAGCAGAAGTAACGGCTATACATTGCCGGTTGAATCCACCCACAGCATAAATAAAGATATACCAAGTAGTTTCATTCTCTGACACAAAATCTGCAGAATAGTTTGTCATGAGGTTTCTAACTATGATTGATAAACATAAATAGAGGTTTATTAGGCCGGATTCTACTAACTGCATCGCCGACACGGGGATGATGCACGGCTGTCAACTGCGAAAGATGCCAAAGCGCACAAATAAAAGAGGCCACTGAGCCCAACCCGTGACACAGCACCAAACAGTGCACACGGACGAAAAGATGGTCTCCGAGTCCAGTCGTGACCCAGCACCGATAAGTGCGCACGGAACAAAACAAATGCAGTGAAATAATCCCCTACGAGGGCACAGTCGTAAAAAAATAGTGCAATTGCATCCCCTGGGTTGGCACGTGCTATACATTAGCACGGGGCTTTTTGTTCAAATTCCTTTTTTAAAGATTTTTTCAACACAACACCTCTTGTATCCTTGCCTTGTCGGTTGTCGCTCATCACTTGAACAACTCCAGCACCGCCACCATCGCCGGGATGCAGCTCTAACAGCAAAAACCGGAAGCCAACCATGGCGACTAGCGTGTCTGGCTGCGGCGGCCATGGAGAGGAGCGCTTGAAGCCAGCCATGGTGTTCAATCGCAGCTGCCATGAGGTTCATGAGCCATATCCGGACCTCCTGCAGCAATCAGAATCGAGAAAAATTTCAGTAACATATTGTTGTCTCTGGATTCAGAAATGCCTAAAGCAAGAATTACATCGAACTTCAAATAAGAAACACGGACTTCCCTTATTCAAAACGAAAGTAATTTCCAACGGAAATAACAGCCCTACAAATTCAAATAAGAAACACCAAGGAAAAAAAGCCTGCCTATGAAACGGCCCTGTTCCGTTCCTTGGAGTCTGCCTATGCTCTCCGCGCTCTTGCCCTTCGCCATATTAGATCAATGTTCAGCATCAGTAATAGTACGGCAGCATAATTTTAACTTGCCTAAAATAAAGTCTACTGCTTGGTGAGAAAATGTAGCAGTAGCAAACGAAACCTCAAGCAGATTAAACATTTACTATAGTACATGGACTTCTCATAACCACAGAATTACCAGGCCATCAGTAACAGCTCGGCAGAACATGAGAAAATGTCAAAGACAAGGATCACCATTTTCAGGAAATATAAACAGTGAGCATATTACAGAAGTTAGAAGTAATGTAAACAGTGAGCATACAGCTAGCTCTAGTGTCACCAACTAGGATAATTACTGATGCTTCACATTCACTTCCATGTCAATCACTTAAGTGGAGATAAAACTGAAACTTCCTTGCTATAACAACCACAACATATTAACAAAAATGAGCGATGCAGCACTATACCTACTAAGAAAATCCATCAACACGCACACACTCATCAGATTCCGACACAATATATATGTATCCCACAT
Organism: Triticum dicoccoides; assembly: GCF_002162155.2. Classification (NCBI taxonomy): domain Eukaryota; kingdom Viridiplantae; phylum Streptophyta; class Magnoliopsida; order Poales; family Poaceae; genus Triticum; species Triticum dicoccoides. Next base: position 77,343,995 of record NC_041380.1, read on the forward strand.
GACTGAGTTACATGTGTGGATGTGCTTCCATACAGCCAGCAATCAAGACATCCTCATGTCCCTTAAGCAAGACAGGACTTGCACAATGGTTGAATGTGAAAGATATTCTCGTGAAAATATCTCTCGCGGCCTGCAGTGAGAAAATAGAACAAATTATCCAACTGCACAGCATATTCCTATTCTTGTCTAGCTATTAAAATGTAAAACAAAAAATAATTATCAGGTGTTCATAGTCTAAAATCTGTTGCTTATACTATTTACCTGTATCAACATGTACTGATAAAATGCCATGGATATTTGCACAGCTATCAAGCAAAACAGCATCATATATAACTTCCATATTTGCACAGCTATCAACTAAAGCAGCATTATATATCAACCCAGCATTTTTTTAAGAATCTTCTACTAACAGAAATAATTCTTTAGGATAGTGCTAACCAGATCTCTGTAGCCAAATAATAAGAGCCTGAGTCATGTCCAAATTATCACAATCAGAGAACCAACATTATCCTTTTTGCTTACTAGTTTCATTATATATGCAAAACATATGGATAAGCAACCTGGAAATATTCGCGCATTTCATCATGATGGCAAAGAAGTAGTGATCTTTACCTTGATCAAACAAGGAGAGTAGTTACTTCATTTGCTAATCCTATTCCATTCTAGCCGGTGCATGCAGAGTCAAATTCCAACTAATAGTATCATCATTTTAAGATCTGTAACCTCCTCTTACTGCACGTATACAACGAGTTCAGATATATTACAACACAAGTGGTATGCATTGCTCGTAGTTAATAGTAGCATTGCTCACATAAGAATATGAACAAGAGAAAGTATTTGACAAGCATTGCTCACAGCAGAATGTAAAATTTATAAGATCTAAACGGATAACCCTAGCATTGCACATTTAGGCTTGGGTCGTAACATATCACCGATAGAGTAGGAAACCTGGTAAACTCAGTTAGTAGCCCTTTTCGTTGCTTACTTGGCACTGCTTATTTCGAAGGAAAGCTGAAGAAATATGGGTAAACATCCACTAAATCAATTAGGGAACATGTGACTCACGGCATATAACACAAACAGGTTCAACAAATATTATTGGTTTACCAAAGTCCATCAGGAAACATGTGCAACAAAGAAAAACAGAAAAGCAAGTCATCTTGCAGAGAAGTAGAAGTCAACCACAGAAAATTCTAACCTTCTGTAAAACACTTGCGCAGTCAAATACAGAATAATGGAATCTCAGTTTACCTACTTAAAAATCACTTGATATGGGAGGAAACTTTTTTACAAAGTAATCTTGCAGAATAAGCTCCAGAAGCTGCCAATACTCCATCATGAGTTGGATGATTTTTCGAATCCAGAATCAATGGCTTCTAATTTCTAATGCATTTGAAAAGGTAAAATACAGCTGAATCAGTCCACTCTTGCCCACGTCACTAACACATACTAAGGAATACTGCAAAATCTAGACGAGAATGGAGAAACTAATTACAAACAGGAAAAAAGAAGTATTCCATGGATAGGCAAAATCTCTGTCGATCATACATGTATGACAAGCAGAAGTAATGGCTATACGTTGCCAGTTGAATCCACCCATAGCATAAATAAAGATTAGTTTCATTCTCTGACAAAAGATCTGCAGAATAGTTTGTCATGAGGTTTCAAACTATGATTGGTAAACATAAACAGAGGATAAGCACACATGAATTTTTCCTGAGTTGTGTAGAAAAAGGCCTTTAAAGACAATAATGAAGAGAGTACTATTACATAATTGATTTATCTTTCCGTTTTTCCTCTCCAACTAGCCAGGTTGGGCATAAACCGTGGAATTAATAACAAAATAAATGAGAAGATTCAGAGTCTGGGTGCAGCGGCGACCTTGGTGTCGCGTGAAGCAATGGTGCGAGGCCGCGGCAGAAAGCGGTGGTGCAAGGCGGCGGAAGCAGGACGCGGTGGTGTAAGGCTGCGTCGGCGGAACGCCGTGGTGCTGCCTAGGCCACTACGGCAGGGCTGTTGGCGATGGCTATGCTATTGGCGGTGCCTAGGGCTTCCTCGCTGCTCCGTCGTTGCCGTTCCGAGGGGATGATGGGAGCAGGGAGGCTAACTAACCTAGGTGGAGAAAAGGGAGGACCCAGCGACGACGACCGCGGCGGCCAAGCTGTTGGCGGTGGCGGCGACGACGCGCACGCAGAGGTGCTACACCCGCCATGAGTAGCAGGAGACTCTGCGGCGAAGACACAAGAGTGGAAGGGGAACGGGCCTCGGGCCGGTGTGGGACAAGAAATCCACCGGGCAGATTAGTACCATACCGAAAGTTTAATCAGGACGTGACCAGTTTATTAGGCCCAATTCTACTAGCTGTATTGCCAACACAGGGAAAATGCACGGCTGTCGGCTGCGAAAGATGCCAAAGCGCACAAATAAAAGAGGCCATCGAGCCCAACCCGTGACCCAGCACCCAATAGTGCACACGAACGAAAAGATGGCCTCCGAGCCCAGCCGTGACCCAGCATCGATAAGTGCACACGGACCAACATAAATGCAGCGAAAAGATCCCCTATGAGGGCACAGTCGTAAAAAAATAGCGCAATTGCATCCCCTGAGTTGGCAAGTGCTAGACATTAGCACTTGGCTTTTTGTTCAGATTCCTTTTTAAGGCTTTTCCTACAAGAAAACACATGGGATGCAGCGGCCATCGAGAGCAGTGCTCGAAGCCAGCCTTGGCGTCCGCTTGCACTTGCCGCGAGGTTGCTTGTAGTGGCCAGGGCACATCGCGCGGCCAGCTTTTTGCTGCCCCTCCTCGATGTTTGTTGCTGCGGTGAAGAAGAAAGGGGATGAGCGAGAAATCAAACATTCTATGAAAGAGTGAGAGTTCAAACAGAATAAGATTGCTAGATCGTAAAATAGGGTAGCTAGGGTAGCTCATGGTCCTATGAATTATGTATGGACAAATCGAAACAATGCATGTTGGTTGCATAGAGCTCCTTATTTTGTTAAGGATCTTGTAATAGCTGATTGCAACCCTATTGAATTGAAATAAAAACTCGGATTCCCTGCAAAAAAAAGGTGGATGAGCAGCGGAGGAGATGGAGATGTGCTGCTACAGCAACAAGAGAGATATTTCACAGGGTGGGAAAGAGATGAGAATAAGAAGGGCGGTGTTGACGCCCATTGCAAGGTGGAATGGCAGGACGCTCGGAGCTGCCTCCCATGCGTGCGATCTAGCCAGATCGGACGCATCGCGTGCGTCCGGCTCAAAGTTGTGTCGACCAGCCATGTTCAAACATTTTCCTTTTTTAACATATCAGCAAACCGTGTAACTATCTCTTTATATTGTTGTCCAGGGCAGTACTATACAAGGTACACAGATCAAATTCCACGTGAAGCGCTAATGATAGAGGACAGAACCATATAGACACTTACTAGTAGCACACTCTTGTCGTTGCACACACGTGCGTCGAGTGCAGAGAGACATCAAGACAAACGCACTAACCAACGAAGGGCATGATTCCACGAGATAGGATAGTCTCCGACTTGCATTCTGATCTTGGGATAAAGCTCTCATCGTCATGCCCACCAGGTTCAGAGGTGTGGGTGTTGGCTATTCTGTCGTCGTCCTTGGCGAAACAATAGCCAGGTTGGGCATAAACCGTGGAATTAATAACAAAATAAATGAGAAGATTCAGAGTTTGGGTGCAGCGGCGACCTGGGTGTCGCATGACGCAATGGTGCGAGGCCGCGGCAGAAAGCGGTGGTGCCAGGCGGCGGCAGCGGGACGCGGTGGTGTAAGGCTGCGTCGGCGGAACACCGTGGTGCTGCCTAGGCCGCGGCGGCAGGGCTGTTGGCGACGGCTATGCTATTGGCGGTGCCTAGGGCTTCCTCGCTGCTCCGCCGTTGCCGTTCCGAGGGGATGACGGGAGCAGGGAGGCTAACTGGCCTAGTTGGAGAAAAGGGAGGACCTAGCGACGACGACCGCGGCGGCCAAGCTGTTGGCGGTGGAACTTCCGGTCAAAACCCTATCTCAAGCATCACCCTATCCTGTAGTACAAAGTTTAAGTTCCATATCAGTTCTGCACTTGTCATTTCTTCCGGTCAAAACCCGTTCTAAAAGTTGAATAGAATGCTAGTTGGTGGAACTTCCCTGATCCTGATTACAGGTGAAAAGCTCAGTTCTGTCACTGGCCATCTTCTCATTTCCGGCATGGAGAGTGAGTAAATTATCTGAATAAATGATTTCTAATTCGTAGAATGGCAAATGTTTTCTTCTTTTTCAATAGGCTCTGCAACAGTTGGAAAACAGCTGATAATGTCACCACCCTGCAATTGTGCTCATGTGCTGAAATGGTTCTTTGCACTACAAACCTAGCTCCAGTTACACCTGCACAAATTCTAGCCTTAAGTAGAATTGACCGTTCAGTAATACTACCCCAATGTTACTTCATTGGCAGCTATCTCAAGCATCACCCTATCCTATAGTACAAAGTTTAAGTTCCATATCAGTTCTGCACTTGTCATTTCTTCCGGTCAAAACCCGTTCTAAAAGTTGAACAGAGTGCTAGTTGGTGGAACTTCCCTGATCCTGATTACAGGTGAAAAGCTCAGTTCTGTCACTGGCCATCTTCTCATTTCCGGCATGGAGAGTGAGTAAATTATCTGAATAAATGATTTCTAATTCGTAGAATGGCAAATGTTTTCTTCTTTTTCAATAGGCTCTGCAACATTTGGAAAACAGCTGATAACTTGTCAAAAGTAGTTGCAGAAGACGTAACGGGTAAATGTATCATCAACTACTTCCTAAAACTTGGATAGCTTTTCATTAGTTTCCCCAAAAGTGATTGAATGAAAAGTTATTCATGATTCTATTTCCTTCAGTGTCTCACAGTGCATTGATCTAGGAAGATGACTAGTGATGTAGGAAGATGTCAGTCTGGATGGCAAAAAAGAAAGGGAGGTGGGATATGCAATCTGTAGCACTATCTGAATTCTTACTTGGATTATCATCACTTCCCGACTAAAATTCTTGATCAAGTGATACATGCTTGTCACGGTAGTCCTGGACATTTCCAAAAAATTGCAAGTGATACATTCTTGATCAAGTGATTTGGATTATCAACTTATATACTTAATTTTTGTTGGACTGTAATATATTGCGCTCAACATATTACAGTTCCTAAAGCTTTGCATATTGGGCATAAACCGTGGAATTAATAACAAAATAAATGAGAAGATTCAGAGTCTGGGTGCAGCGGCGACCTGGGTGTCGCGTGATGCAATGGTGCGAGGCCGCGGCAGAAAGCAGTGGTGCGAGGCGGCGGCAGCGGGACGCGGTGGTGTAAGGCTGCATCGGCGGAACGCCGTGGTGCTGCCTAGGCCGCGACGGCAGGGCTGTTGGCGACGGCTATGCTATTGGCGGTGCCTAGGGCTTCCTCGCTGCTCCGCCAGTGCCGTTCCGAGGGGATGACGGGAGCAGGGAGGCTAACTGACCTAGGTGGAGAAAAGGGAGGACCCAGCGACGACGACCGCAGCGGCCAAGCTGTTGGCGGTGGCGGCGACGACGTGCACGCAGAGGTGCTACACCCGCCATGAGTAGCAGGAGACTCTGCGGCAAAGACACGAGAGTGGAAGGGGAACGGGCCTCGGGCCGGTGTGGGACAAGAAATCCACCGGGCAGATTAGTACCATACCGAAAGTTTAATCAGGATGTGACCAGTTTATTAGGCCCAATTCTACTAGCTGTATCGCCAACATAGGGAAAATGCACGGCTGTCGGCTGCGAAAGATGCCAAAGCGCACAAATAAAAGAGGCCATCGAGCCCAACCCGTGACCCAGCACCCAATAGTGCACACGGACGAAAAGATGGCCTCCGAGCCCAGCCGTGACCCAGCACCGATAAGTGCACACGGACCAAAATAAAAGCAGTGAAAAGATCCCCTGGCTTTTCCTACAAGAAAACACATGGGATGCAGCGGCCATCGAGAGCAGTGCTCGAAGCCAGCCAAGGCACATCACGCGGCCAGCTTTTTGCTGCCCCTCCTCGATGTTTGTTGCTGCAGTGAAGAAGAAAGGGGATGAGCGAGAAATCAAACATTCTATGAAAGAGTGAGAGTTCAAACAGAATAAGATTGCTAGATCGTAAAATAGGGTAGCTAGGGTAGCTCATTGTCCTATGAATTATGTATGGACAACTCGAAACAATGCATGTTGGTTGCATAGAGCTCCTTATTTTGTTAAGGATCTTGTAATAGTTGATTGCAACCCTATTGAATTGAAATAAAAACTCGGATTCCCTGCAAAAAAAAGGTGGATGAGCAGCGGAGGAGATGGAGATGTGCTGCTACAGCAACAAGAGAGATATTTCACAGGGTGGGAAAGAGATGAGAATAAGAAGGGCGGTGTTGACGCCCATTGCAAGGTGGAATGGCAGGACGCTCGGAGCTGCCTCCCATGCGTGCGATCTAGCCAGATTGGACGCATCGCGTGCGTCCGGCTCAAAGTTGTGTCGACCAGCCATGTTCAAACATTTTCCTTTTTTAACATATCAGCAAACCGTGTAACTATCTCTTTATATTGTTGTCCAGGGCACTACTATACAAGGTACACAGATCAAATTCCACGTGAAGCACTAATGATAGAGGACAGAACCATATAGACACTTACCAGTAGCACACTGTTGTCGTTACACACACGCGTGTCGAGTGCAGAGAGACATCAAGACGAACGCACTAACCAACGAAGGGCATGATTCCACGAGATAGGCTAGTCTCCGACTTGCATTCTGATCTTGGGATAAAGCTCTCATCGTCATGCCCACCAGGTTCAGAGGTGTGGGTGTTGGCTATTCTGTCGTCGTCCTTGGCGAAACAATAGGCAGGCACCTGCCATTCCGGGTCCTTCGGCACCGTTTCTGGCATGAAGCTCATCACATGTGCAATCCACCCTACGGGGTCACATAAATGCCTGCAAGATATTACAAATTCAGGTTTATTTTCGAACATTAGTGAAAATGTCATTTACGTTTTTATGAACCCCCCTCCTCCCCGCATTACATTATCATTAATGAAACCATATACCACATCCAAGTTTATAGTAGTTTATGCTCCGAAACCCGAAGTCCAAAAACGAAAAACCAAGTCCTGCAAGTACATCATTTACTATCAGTATGACACACTCCTTTCTTTGTCAGAGCCTTGTTACAGATTTATCTGTCATATCATATCGTTAGCGATCATTCATGAATCTACGGCTTTGGTCCTATCAAGAGATAGAGGCAAAGCCAAATGTCTTACTGGTCCTGGTTCAAGTTTACGACCAAATTAAACATGTATGTAAATAATGTTACCTCCTGGTTGCTCAAGATCTATTGTATGCATTGTGCTGGTTTTAATTGATAGTATTAGTTTTATTTTTGCGGGTAATTGATAGTATTGATAGTATTAGTTACTAGTGTGGTATGAGCTTCACTTAGACTAGAAGATTTTCCTTTGTGACAAAGCAAGTTGCAGCAACTGTCTTTATGTGTGCCTTAGAGAGATGCCATAATTTTCTTATGATTCTATACAAACTGATCTCATCATTAACACATTGTTCTTATTTCTATGTTTGACTTAAGAATGATGATATCAGTTTTAGATGGCACATCCTGATTTGAAGCCATGACCGGCACTTGATCCTAACGACCGAGCCATATCTTCTATTGCACGGAAGCAACATTGGAACTGTCCAGGCAAATGATTGGCAGTCCCGTCCGAGGGGCACGAGAGTGGCACCGAAGTTGTGAGTATGAGTTTCTTGCGAACTTGAGAATTACAGTATCAATCTCCTATTGAGCCCCTTTTATTTAGTTCAGTTGCTCTGCACTTGGCCTCCTTGTTCCTTTGTTTGTTCTACCCTGTCATTGATTGTTCAAGCTCGCAAGTGAGGGTTTTTCTTTTCTATACAAACCATCATCAATTCAAAGATTGCGTTTGAAAGAATAATGTCACCACCCTGCAATTGTGCTCATGTGCTGAAATGGTTGTTTGCACTACAAACCTAGCTCCAGTTACACCTGCACAAATTCTAGCCTTAAGTAGAATTGACCGTTCAGTAATACTACCCCAATGTTACTTCATTGGCAGCTATCTCAAGCATCACCCTATCCTGTAGTACAAAGTTTAAGTTCCATATCAGTTCTGCACTTGTCATTTCTTCCGGTCAAAACCCGTTCTAAAAGTTGAACAGAGTGCTAGTTGGTGGAACTTCCCTGATCCTGATTACAGGTGAAAAGCTCAGTTCTGTCACTGGCCATCTTCTCATTTCCGGCATGGAGAGTGAGTAAATTATCTGAATAAATGATTTCTAATTCGTAGAATGGCAAATGTTTCAATAGGCTCTGCAACAGTTGGAAAACAGCTGATAACTTGTCAAAAGTAGTTGCAGAAGACGTAACGGGTAAATGTATCATCAACTACTTCCTAAAACTTGGGTAGCTTTTCATTAATTTCCCAAAAATTGGTCGAAAGAAAAGTTAGTCATGATTCTATTTCCTTCAGATACTATGCGGGCAGAGTCTCACAGTGCATTGATCTTGGAAGATGACTAGTGATGTAGGAAGATGTCAGACTGGATGACAAAAAAAAGGGAGGCGGGATATGCAATCTGTAGCACTATATCTGAATCCAACAGCCATATCTGGACCTCCCAAACCTGTCAGATTCACCATTTTTAGCAAATACAAACACTTCTGACTGACAAATTGTGCAAATAACTGAAATACCCGAAGAAACAAGAACAATATAAAAGAGGAGCCATATCCACATCTATAATTGTGCAGCATGCATACTTTGCACAGACTGAATGCTATTCTACTAGTAGTGATGTACTACCTCCGTCCCATAATATAAGAACGTTTTTGATACTAGTGTAGTGTTAAAAACGTTCTTATATTTTGAGACAGAGGGAGTAATTGTAGAGCGAGTTCAGTGAGTCTTAACAAAGTATATTCCGACAGCATGATACGTGGACATTTCATGGTTAATGGCTGGTTGCTGCAATTAATCTGACCCCACCCGTCACTATCTTGCGCAGAACATTTTTCTTCTTTTAATGTGTTTGAAAAGAGAAGTGTGTTAGCCGTCACAGAAGACCTGTGAGACAAGCAGAAGTGTCAAACTTGTCCATTGTTGACACCAGATTTTGGCACGGTCAAGAACTTATTTAACATGGCCTCAAATGGAGAAGTGATCTACATGAAAGAGTTCCATATTATTGATATGAACATCTTTGAAGTTTGGGTCATCGTCGTTCGATTTCATCTCGAAGGCCGAAACTATGCTCAAAGTACTAAGATCTTATATTCAGAGTACAGTTTGGCCGATTAAGCCCCTAAGACGACCTCAAATGGAAAAATGACCTACACGAGTTGTCTTCGTCTCGTCGAAACGGTCGATTTTGATATAAAAATCGTTCAAATTCGAGTTCGTACGCAAAAGTTAGAGCAATCGGAGTGCAGCACTGTCACGAGGCGAGATGTGGCGCGCCCCACCAGACACATGTCTGATGGGTAGCGCGAGGGAATAGCCTATTTTGCGAGACCGATTTGACCCTCAAATGACCTATGATCAAAAAACTTTCAACATGAAAGTTGTTCGTCTCGTCGAAACGGTTAATATTGCTTTTGGGCTCGTTTTCATCCGAGATCGTTTACCACCACAAAAAAGACCTGCAAGGTGTAGCCAGTTTAAACCGAACAGTTTTGGAAAGTTCGGACAAAACCAATCCGAATTGGACTAGGGTTTTGGATGTGAATTGAAGCCTTTTCCTTGCACGGGAAGTCCAGCCGCCTTTTATATACCTAAGGGATGACGGCCGATTGAACAACACACAATCGACATATCAATCTATCATCTTTTATCTTTACCTTTACCTTCTCCCTTTGTTCTTCTTCTTCTCGTTCTTCATTTGTTCTTCTTGTTGTAGGGCGGCGAACCTCGAGGACCTAGGGGCAGTCAGGCCGACCTAGGGCAGCCCATAGCCATCGCACGCCCTGACGGGGTCCCTCCCGGACGTGTGGGGTTTCGGGTCCTGAAAAGCACCCGCCGGATTGCTTGCGTACCACGCTTCCGGACGGGTCTCCTTCAACGTGAGCTGCGGTGCATCACCCTCGGCGTTGGAGGTACACTGTGACGTGTTCGTGTGCGAACACACTTTTTGGCGACTCCGCTGGGGACGAAGCTTTGAACGGTCTCCGGCCTATTCTTGCTACGAAGAGATCGTCATCTAGGGTTTGCAATCTACAAAGGTAATATGAATTCCCAATTCTCCTTTGTAGATGCAAATAATCCATATGTTGTTGCTGGATCACCTAATGAGCATAATGTATCGACCAGCCCTAGTTTTATCAATCATGCATCTAATTATGCGCAAGGGCCGATGCAAAGCAATCTTCATGCTTCAAATTCTTATGATTTTAGCAACGTACAACATATGTATCCAAACTCTCATGCATCGGCAACCCCACAAATCCATATGCCGATGAACAACATGATGGGTTTGGTTAATCAATTTGAAACACCTCATGTTAAAATTTCCAATAGCATACAAGAAAGTATTTCACCTTTTTATTCATCGGCAACTAATTTGCAATATGTGAATCCAACCTTGTCGATGGATGGGAGAATTGGCCATGCTACTACTAGCTATTCGGCCAATTACTCTCAACCATCATATGGTACACCTCATGTTAGTAATTTGTCAGCACCGTATGCAACTGTAGATGTTCGTAATTCGACCCCGCATCTTCATGGTCATAGCCGAATAAGTGAAAATTTTACAGGAACACATGTGCCGTCATCAAATACTGTAGCATATAATGCATACTCTACGCAATTCAAGAATTTCAACAACACTCACGAATCATTGCTGAAAGAATCTGAAAGTATTGCGGAACAATTCCTTCCAGAAGCGGTTGTGGCTGCATTAAAAAAGAGCTTGGCACAAGACAAGAGAATTAGTGCTCTTTGCCTTGAACAATATGAAAAGGGGTTGTTTCCTGATTATGCTGCAATAAAGGCTAGAGTTTTGCAGGAAGATGAAACTTCATCGATTGATAGTACTGTTGAGAGAGCATATGGTTATACAGCAGTGCATACACCTCCACCTAGTATTGCAGCATATTATGCATCCCTTACACAATTGCAAAATTTCGGCAACACTAACACTTCATTACCGAAAGATCCTAAAAGCATTGGGGGGCAAACTAATCCAGAGCGGGCTAAAATTGAGAGGGGAGTTAAAGCTTTGCGCGATAGGGTGCAAATATTTCGCCAAGAAAGAATTGATAGGGAATTAGCTCAAAGAAAAGAAGCCTTACCAATTGATATAACTGGTGAAAAGAATGATGATTCGGAAACTAAAAGTGCTTCGGTTGAAAAAGCCGAATCAAGTAGTATATATTCCGAATCCATCAAATCCAAGGAAGCAAACATTGTTGAGAAAGGGCATGGAAAGTATAGCAAGACAGCCATACTTGACTTTTCTGAAGTTAATGGAACCTACTTCCTGCCCTATGAGTTTCGTGCCATAAAAATTGATAAGCTTCAAGAACAAGAACAAGTGGCCAAAGAAAGCTTGGTGGACGAAGTTCTTCGAACTAATGATGCACGAAATCAAGATAAAGATGATGACATGGCGTTGGGGAGCTATCCGAAGGAGGAGCAAGATATTCTTCAAGTCACACCACCATCACGCTCTCCCAACATATTTGAAGAGGTATGTCTATCAATTAATTTACCTGTTTTCAGATTTGGTCATGACTTTGTTGTTGATGCATATATTAGAAAAATATTCATAAGAAATATTGAGAGACCAATGAAGAAGGGTAATTTATTTGTTAACAATCAGATTGTCACAAAGCATATCGGTCAACACATTACACCATTCAGAAAGACCGATAGTGAAAAATTATTGCAGCCAAGGCTTTCCCCATTGCTTTATCTAAAGTTCATATCTAATTGGGTAGATTTGCTTATTTCTTACTTGGATTATGTCGTGGTTCTAACTCTGACAGTGATGTAGGGGGGTATGTATGGAGAGGCTAGATCTTAGCTATGGAGGAGTTGTAAGCACACGAGGATTACGAGTTCAGGCCCTTCTCGGAGGAAGTAACAGCCCTACGTCTCGGTGCCCGGAGGCGGTCGACTGAATTATGTGTGTATGAATAACAGGGGTGCCAACCCTTGATACTGAGGAGGGGGGTGGCTTATATAGAGTTCGCCAGGCCCCTCCAGCCCTCAGTAATGCAAGGTTTAAAGTACATTAAGATTGGGGGTTACTGGTAACGCCCCTAATAAAGTGCTATGATGACCATAAAATCTACTTAATGACCGACCGTTTGTGTGCAGGGTGACTTTAGATCTCCTGGCAGTCGAGTGGTTGGAATTTGGTCGAGTGATTGCTTCGTGGTCGAGTGTCTTGAATCTGTCGAGTGGGATACCTCCAAGTCGATTGAAAGGTGACTTCTTCTAGGGATGTCCTTGGGTAGGGTACTTAGGATAGGTCCATGCCCCTATCCTAGGTACATAGCTTCATCATTAGCCCCCGAATGGATCGAGGTTCGAGTGGGGAAGGAGTTGAGGATATTTCCGACTGGTTCTTCATGTTATATGAACGTCTTGTTTTGGATCAATTGTCACGGACGACGTCGTCAACTTCTTTCAGTCGCCTTGATGCATTCTTGGCCTCTTGTCGAGTGAATTTCATTACTTGTGAAGTTCTGAGTGACGGTGTGAAAGGGATCTTCTGTTTGACGAGTTGTTCTGTGGCCCGCGGATTTTGCGGGATTTGAATTTCGGGAAGCGCACGGGACGGGGGCGGCCGCAGTAATCGGATGGGATAGGACAGAAGCTCCTCGATCCCTGCGCCACCTTTTTTGCCACGTACCGTGCGCGCGCCTGTTGCGGGATTTGACGGGATTGCCTGGGCCTACCAGTCAGCCATTCGGAAGCGACCTCTTATAAGCTGCCGGCTCGGGACTCCCGAACAGTGCGCCTTCACTTTTCCCCCTTCCTTCACAAGATCCTCCGCCACCCCCGCTCCCACCTTGGTGCCGTAGGTCTGTTCGAGCTTCGCCGGCGACGATGGTGAAGGAGAAGACATCGGCTCTGCAGTGCGCGAAGAAGGCGGCGGTGCAGGGGAAGGGGAAGAAGTCCACTCGGGGCGGATCTTCCTCGAGGACTGCTCTGCCCAAGGATTGGATCCAGAGCAACTGGATGCCGTCGGTGATTCGGCAGGATGATCTTGATGATCTGGTTGAGGGGGGATTCATTCCCCATGAATCTGCGCGCCTCCCGGGGAAAGAAGTCGAACCCCAGCCTCTTGATGGCGAGTGCGTCCTCCTCGCCACCCATATCGATCGTGGATTCTCTCTGCCTCCTCATCCTTTTTTCCGAAGCTTCTTGAACTTCTTCGGAGCGCGGCTCCATCACTTTACTCCCAATTCTATTGTGTATCTTGCTGCTTTTGTTTCCTTGTGTGAAAACTTCTTGGGTTGCTGCCCCCATTGGGGACTCTTCAAGCACATCTTCACTTGCCGCTCTCGGTCGGTCAAGAAGGCCAAGTCGAGTGACGAACGGACGCAGGTGATCCAGCTGTGCAGGGGCCTGGCGATCCAGATGAGGGGGAAAAGTTCCTTTCTGTCTATCACTTTTCCTGAGTCAGTCCGTGGGTGGCAGTCGACTTGGTTTTACTGTAAAGACCAGGTGACCCCAGGACAGTCGACTGGGCTTCCCCCTTTTTCTCTGAATCGAGCACAAAAACCTGCCTCTCTGAAAGTGACGCCGGAGGAAAAGGCGCAAGTCAAGGTGCTGGTCGGTCAAGTGGTTCAGCTTGTCTGCGAGGGTGTGACTGGCATGGACTTGTTGGAAGTCTTCCTTCGGAGGCGCATCCAACCGCTTCAGGCTCATGACCACCCGATGTGGCTGTACTCGGGTCTCGAAGACACCACTCGGATTCACCCAGAGGAGGTCACTGAGGAGATGTTGGAAGGGTGGTTGTCGAGTATCACAGGGAACAAGGACAACCCCCGAGGAGCCAGGAGGATTCCTCCACTCGACCAAACATACGAAGTGGATAAGGTCTGACCTTGCATTTCCGACTGTGATCTTGCTTTCTTTATTTGTTCTTTTTGGATCAGTCGATTGACTTTTGACTCGTTTGTTGTCCTCTAGGCCACTACTGAGATGTACTCGACACCCAATAGAGCACAGGAGCAGGCCGAGGAAGGAGAGGCGAGCGGAGGCGAAAGTGGAGACGAGGGAGAAGAGTGGGAATCTGACGGCGAAGGAGAGGGGGATGACGACGACGACTCCAGTGAAGAGGAGGAGGAAGAAGTCGAACCTCCCCGCTTGGAACGGCGATCCAAGCTTACACACGACCCTGCGCGGGAACGTGGTAAGGCGACTGTCCCTGTTGGGCAGTCGTCGAAGCGCCCTCGGACGTCATCTCCAGCGCCGACAGAAAAAGCTCCCAAGCACTCACGCGCGGCGCCGTCCAAGCCGCCCAAGGCTCTGCCCAAGATGAAGATGACTGTCCCCACCATTTCTGGGTAATAGTAGAATTTGTTTTCCTTTGTCGAACGTGACGGACTCTTGGTCGACTCATTGAATAAGCTGACTGACTTTCGAAATTTGCAGTGCTGCCACCTCGGAGATCTCCGCCAAGGACGATGATCAAGAGATGGAAGACGCTGTTACCTCCAACCCCGGTACGATTACTGATGCTCTGCTTTTAGTCGACTGACGATTTCTTATAATTCCGGCCGATTGGATTTTTCTTGTAGCTCCTCCTCATGTCATTGACCTCACTGATGATGACAACGAAGTGCCGCTGAGGGCACGAAGGAACAGGAGGGCGCCGGCTGGCAAGACCCCACAAACTACTCCGGCGCCTGAGGCCGCAGTCCGGGAGGGTGGTGATACCACTCGGGTTTCTGTGACCTTCGCTGAACCTCTGACGAGTGTCCGGCCTTCGACGTCGACTGCAAATCCGCCTTCGCTTTTTGCCACACACCACGTCCCTGAGGACCAAGTGGGTGCCGCTAAAGAGGCTATACGCCAGGTGGGGATCATGATGGAGCAAGTGAAGGTGGTTTGGGAAGCCAGCCAAGCAGCTTATGACGCGAGCTCAGCTCTTCAGAGCAACGTCCAGGTCAGTCGGTTCACCGCTTGTTCTGTTAGGATATGCTATCTGAAAAATCTCTTTTCCGAAGATCTTTATATCTGTACGCCCACTGGGTGTGTCTATTAATCTTTTTGACGAGTGGGGGCACGCTAAGTGCACCCATTGGGTGTAGTCCCCGAGACTACGGTGGACTGCTGGCAGTCGACTGTAGTCTTTATATTGTGTTGCTTTAGCTGAACTTCTTCACTCGGTCTGGTCAGGCCTTGATTTTTTTTGGTCGAACCAGTGGGGGCACGCTGAGTGCACCCACTGGGTGTAGTCCCCGAGACTGCTGTCGAATGTTTTTGATTCGACTGTAGTCTTAGAAACGCCATCATTGTCTCTTGGTTACTCGGAAGCAACTTATCTTGGATGTCTGTCAACTGATTTTTTGCAGAAATCCTGCGAACTTGTGGCTCGCTACACTGAGTTGGAGAACAAACATATCCAGCTGAACCTTGACTTGAAGCTTGCTCAGGAGAACTTGCAGAAGGCGAGGGACGAAGCAAAAGGTATGGCTGGTGAGCTTTTGTCGACTGTCCTTTCTTTCTGGCTGTCCTCGATGTTGATCTCACTTGCTGTTTCGCAGACAAAATGGAGGAGGCTCTGAAGAAGAAGGATCAAGACCTTGCTGAAGCGCAGAAGGAGGCCCTGAACAAAATGAAGCTTGCTGAAGAAAAACTGGCTTCAGTCGGTATTCTTGAAAAGGAAAACTCCAGGCTGAAAACTGCTCTCGACGCGGCTAATCGAGAGGTCACCCGTCTGAAGAATGGCAATATAGCTCTGAATGACAATGCAAGTGAACTGGCGGGGAAGAGGAACGATCTGGAGGCTTATCTCGGTGGACTCACCAAGAAGCTGTTCGTCATGCTCGAGGGTAATTACTCCGGCCCGACTGACTTGCAGTTACCAAATCTGCGTAGAGCCACTGACTTATCCTTGAATTGTGTTTACAGAATTCTACCAGAACTTCGAAGAGGAGACCAGTCGAGTGGAGACAGACTTGGACCCCATCAATTCTCCAGTGAAGGACGAGGCTGCTATGAACGTGCTCCGACTGGTATCTCGTGTTGCCGGCGTTGTTGACTATCTTGCTCGGTTGAAGGTTGCGATGTCACGGATCGACACGTCGCTCTAGCCTAGGACGACGCTTCAGAATGACCTCGAGTCCTTGATGACTCGACTGAATGAAGTCCCAGGTCGAGTGGCGGAATGGAAGAAATCTTCTACTAGATGTGGCGCTGACGTCGCTCTGTCTCTGGTCCGCGTCCACTGCAAGGAGGCGTTAGAAGAAAAGTTGGCCGCCATCCAAGTTGCCAATACCAGGAAGCACAACTTTCAAGACTTCATGGAGACTTTCATTGCTGCTGGCACTCGCATTGCAGACGGGATCGACTTGGACGAGTTCGTCGCCCCTTCCAGTCCTCCGCATGAGGAATAAAAACTTTTATGCTTCACTTTAAATTTGCCTCGGAATGCCGAGTGGATTTTGTAACCGTTAAACTCTGTCGAGCTGGAGGCTCGAGTACTTTGATCTATGGTCTAGAACCTTTGGATCTTATCTGAACTTGATTTATTGTTGAATATCTTCATGAATTATCTGTCGAGTGGAACTTGTTCTTCACTCGAAATAACTTTGTATTTGTGGTGCAACTCCGAAGGAGAAGGTAGCAGTCGACTTGCACCTTGTCGTCCTTGCGGATTGGGATGTGTTCCGTACTTAGGCGAGCACTAGGCTGCAGCTAAGCCTCCGAGTGGAAGGTCTGCTCTCCACTCGGTAGGATTTTAAAAACTTAAGTGAGTACTGGACTGCAGCTAAGCCCCCGAGTGGGAGGTCTGCTCTCCACTCGGTAGGATTTTTTCAAACTTAGGCGAGTACTGGACTGCAGCTAAGCCCCCCAGTGGGAGGTCTGCTCTCCACTCGGTAGGATTTTTTCAAACTTAGGCGAGTACTGGACTGCAGCTAAGCCCCCGAGTGGGAGGTCTGCTCTCCACTCGGTAGGATTTTTTCAAACTTAGACGAGTA
>NC_041380.1:77362065-77362744 GCF_002162155.2 Triticum dicoccoides
GCCACTTGGTAGGATTTTTAAACACTTAGGCGAGCACTGGGCTGCAGCTAAGCCTCCGAGTGGGAGGTTGCTCTCCACTCGGTAGGATTTTTAAACACTTAGGCGAGCACTGGGCTGCAGCTAAGCCTCCGAGTGGGAGTCTGGCTCGCCACTCGGTAGGATTTTTAAACACTTAGGCGAGCACTGAGCTGCAGCTAAGCCTCCGAGTGGGAGTCTGGCTCGCCACTCGGTAGGATTTTTTTTACAAACTTAGGCGAAACGGATTCGCAGCTAAGCCACCCACTGGGGGATTTCACACGCAAACAAAAGCAACAACAATTATAGGAAAATTTGTAACACTCTTGTCTTTGATAAATAGACTACAGAAGTTTTTCTTATTACATCTCATCCGAGTGAGAATTCAAGTGTGAAAGGGGCGGAGCAGTTCTGCATTCCAAGCTCGTGGCTCATCAATCTGGCGATCGACATTGTAAAGGTGATACGCTCCATTGTGGAGGACTCTGGTGACGATGAAGGGACCTTCCCAAGTAGGAGCGAGCTTGTGTGGTTTCTGTTGATCCACTCGGAGGACCAAATCTCCTTCTTGGAAGGCTCGACTCTTCACATTTCTGGCATGGAATCGACGCAAGTCTTGCTGATAAATGGTCGATCGGATCATAGCCATTTCTCTTTCTTCTTC
>NC_041380.1:77362946-77380791 GCF_002162155.2 Triticum dicoccoides
CCACTCGGTAGGATTTTTAAACACTTAGGCGAGCACTGGGCTGCAGCTAAGCCTCCGAGTGGGAGTCTGGCTCGCCACTCGGTAGGATTTTTAAACAGTTAGGCGAGCACTGGGCTGCAACTAAGCCTCCGAGTGGGAGTCTGGCTTGCCACTCGGTAGGATTTTTAAACACTTAGGCGAGCATTGAGCTGCAGCTAAGCCTCCGAGTGGGAGTCTGGCTCACCACTCGGTAGGATTTTTGTTTACAAACTTAGGAGAAACGGATTCGCAGCTAAGCCACCCACTGGGGGATTTCACACGCAGACAAAAGCAACAACAATTATAGGAAAATTTGTAACACTTTTGTCTTTGATAAATAGACTACAGAAGTTTTTCTTATTACATCTCATCTGAGTGAGAATTCAAGTGTGAAAGGGGCGGAGCAGTTCTGCATTCCAAGCTCATGGCTCATCGATCTGGCGATCGACATTGTAAAGGTGATACGCTCCATTGTGGAGGACTCTGGTGACGATGAAGGGACCTTCCCAAGTAGGAGCGAGCTTGTGTGGTTTCTGTTGATCCACTCGGAGGACCAAATCTCCTTCTTGGAAGGCTCGACTCTTCACATTTCTGGCATGGAATCGACGCAAGTCTTGCTGATAAATGGTCGATCGGATCATAGCCATTTCTATTTCTTCTTCCAGGAGGTCGACTGGGTCTTGCCGGGCTTGTTCTGCTTCATCTTCGGTATAAAGCTCGACTCGGGGTGCATTGTGAAGTAGATCACTCGACAGGACTGCTTCCGCTCCGTAAACCAGAAAGAACGGAGTTCTTCCAGTCGACCGATTCGGGGTAGTCCTCAATCCCCACAGAACCGACGAAAGCTCGTTGACCCAAGCGCCTGCTACGTGCTTGAGATCACGCATCAGCCGAGGCTTTAGTCCTTTGAGAATCAGACCATTTGCCCTTTCTGCTTGTCCATTCGACTGGGGGTGGGCGACCGATGCGTAGTCGACTCGTGTGCCTTGAGAGGCGCAAAAAGCTCTGAACTTGTCTGAATCAAAGTTTGACCCATTTTCGGTGATGATGCTATGCGGGACTCCATATCTGAATGTTAACTCTCTGACGAAACTGATAGCAGTGCAAGCATCAAGATTCTTGATAGGCTTGGCTTCAATCCATTTGGTAAACTTGTCGACTGCCACAAGCACATGTGTGAAACCGCTCCTGCCTGTTCTCAATGGGCCAACCATGTCCAGTCCCCAAACAGCGAAGGGCCAGACGAGTGGAATGGTCTTCAGGGCTGATGCAGGCTTGTGCGACATGTTGGAGTAGAACTGGCACCCTTCACACTTGTCGACTATCTCTTTTGCCATCTCATTGGCTCTTGGCCAGTAAAATCCCGCTCGGTATGCTTTAGCCACAATGGTTCGAGAGGACGCATGATGACCACAGGTCCCCGAGTGCATATCATCAAGGATTATCTGACCTTCTTCTGGTGTTATACACTTCTGACCGACTCCAGTCGCGCTTTCTCTATACAACTGTCCCTTTATGACTGTAAAGGCCTTGGATCGACGGACGATTTATCGAGCCTCTTCTTCGTCCTCCGGGAGTTCCTTTCTCAGGATATACGCGATGTACGGTATCGTCCAGTCAGGGGTGATTGCCAAAACTTCCATGATTAGGTCGACCACTACCAGAATTTCAACTTCAGTCGGATATGTGGCACTCTTTGGCTGTGGGGCTTCATCTGTAAAAGGATCGTCTTGGACTGATGGCGAGTGGATGTGTTCCAAAAACACATTGCTGGGGATGGCTTCTCTCTTGGAGCCTATCTTTGCCAAATCATCAGCCGCTTGATTTTTCAGTCGGGGGATGTGATGAAGCTCTAACCCCTCGAATTTCTTCTCTAACTTTCTCACTACATTGCAATAACCAGTCATAGATGGACTTCTGACGTCCCATTCTTTCATCACCTGATTAACCACCAAATCTGAGTCGCCATAGACCATGAGGCGACGGACGCCGAGTGAAATGGCCATGCGCAACCCATACAAAAGTGCTTCATATTCTGCTTCGTTATTGGAGAAATCAAAGTGAATCTGGAGAACATATCTGAGCTTATCTCCTCGGGGGGAAACCAATACTACCCCAGCACCGGAACCATTCAGCATCTTAGATCCATCGAAGAACATGGTCCAGTGCTCCGAGTGAACTTGAGTCGGAAGTTGCTGTTCGATCCACTCGGCGACAAAATCTGCAATTGCTTGGGACTTGATAGCTTTCTTTGCCTCAAACTTGATATCTAGGGGAAGAAGTTCAATCGCCCATTTGGCCACTCGACCAGTTGCATCTCTGTTGTGCAAAATCTCTGATAGTGGAGCGTCGCTGACGACTGTAATGGGATGATCAGAGAAGTAATGTGCAACCTTCTTCATGGTCATATAAATCCCATATACAAGCTTCTAGTAATGAGGATATCTTTTCTTTGAAGGAGTCAAAACTTCAGAAACATAATATTCTGGGCGCTGAACTTTGAAGGCCTTTCCTTCTTCTTCCCGCTCGACCATAAGTATTGTACTGACAACTTGTCCTGTGGCTGCAATGTAAATCAGCAAAGGCTCCTTGCTGATTGGGGCAGCAAGCACCGGCTGGGTGGAGAGCAGAGCTTTGAGCTCTGTAAACGCTGCATCAGCTTCTGGAGTCCACTCAAACTTGTCAGACTTCTTCATCAGTCGGTAAAGAGGCAATGCCTTTTCACGGAGGCGAGAGATGAATCGACTTAAAGCGGCCAAGCATCCTGTAAGCTTATGGACGTCATGCACACGCATAGGACGTTTCATCCGGAGTATAGTACCAATTTTTTCAGGATTGGCGTCGATTCCCCGTTCGGAAACGAGAAAACTGAGTAACTTCCCACCTGGGACTCCGAACGTGCACTTTGACGGATTAAGCTTGATATCATACCTCTTGAGGTTGGCAAAGGTTTCAGCAAGGTCAGTCAGCAGGTCGGAACCCTTCCGTGACTTAACCACAATATCATCCATGTATGCCTCCACATTCCGACTGATTTGAGTGAGCAAACACTTCTGAATCATCCTCATGAACGTGGCTCCGGCATTCTTGAGGCCGAACGGCATGGTGACATAACAGAAGCACCCGAATGGAGTGATAAAAGCTGTTTTGATCTCGTCGGGCCCGTACAGACGGATCTGATGGTACCCAGAATAGGCGTCTAGGAAAGACAAACGCTCACATCCCGTAGTCGAGTCGACTATCTGGTCGATGCGGGTGAGAGGAAAATGATCTTTCGGGCAGGCCCGATTGATATGCTTGAAATCAATGCACATGCGAAGTGACTTGTCCTTCTTGGGGACCATGACAACATTGGGGAGCCACTCGGAGTGGTAAATTTCTCGGATGAACTCCGCTGCTAAGAGCCGAGCCACCTCCTCGCCAATGGCCTTCCTCTTCTGGACGGCGGACCATCGAAGATGTTCTTTCACAGGTTTAAATTTTGGGTCGACTCGTAGACGGTGCTCAGCCAGTCCCCTGGGAACTCCAGGCATGTCAGCAGGCTTCCATGCGAAGATGTCCCAGTTCTCACGGAGGAACTGGATGAGCGCTTCTTCCTATTTGGAGTCGACCGTCATTGAGATGTGAGTCGGAGCAGCGTTTGGATCGGTCGGGTGAATGTGAACTGCCTTCGTTTCACCGGACGACTGAAAAGCTGATTCTGAAGCAGGCTTCTTAGCTCGTAGCAACTCACTCGGATCTGCAGTCTTCTAATACTCTTGCAGCTGGACCACCGCCATCTGAGCGTCAGCAATCTTTGAGCCTTTCTGAAAACACTCTTCTGCTTTCTTCCGATTGCCTGTAACAGTGATCACACCTTTGGGACCAGGCATCTTCAATTTGAGATACACATAACATGGTCGAGCCATGAAGCATGCATAAGCTGGCCTGCCCAAAATAGCGTGATAAGCACTTTGAAAATCCACAACTTCGAATGTCAACTTTTCCTTGCGGTAATTCTTGGAATCACCGAAAACCACATCAAGAGCAATTTGGCCGAGTGACTCGGCTTTCTTCCCAGGAATGACTCCATGGAAACTCATGTTACTGGTGCTGAGCCTGGACATCGGAATGCCCATCCCTTTCAATGTTTCTGCATACAGTATGTTCAAACCGCTGCCTCCATCCATCAGGACTTTGGTCAGTCGAGTGCCTTCGACAACTGGGTCGACCACCAGAGCTTGCCTCCCAGGGGTGGCAATGTGCGTAGGGTGATCAGACTGGTCGAATATGATGGCAGTCTGGGACCACTTCAGATAATTGGGTGTTGCCGGAGCAACCATATTTACCTCGCGGTTAATAACCTTCAGTCGACTTTTGCTCTCAACATCAGCAAAAATCATCAGGGTGGAATTGACCTGGGGGTACCCATCGTCACTATCTTCCTTGTCCTCAACTTTGTCCGACTCCTTTTCCTTATCTTTGGACTGCTTGCCGTGAAACTGCTGGATCAAAAGCCGACAATGTCGAGTGGTATGCTTTGGGTAAATGAGTTTACCCTCTTCATCTTTCTTGGTGTGGATGTGACACGGTAGATCCAAAACATCATTTCCATCTTGGTCTTTAACTTTCTTGGGGTTCCAAGGTCCTTTGGGTTTTCCCTTAAATTTTCCCTGGGTTACGGCCAGGGCCTCCCCAGGAGCGGCTGGCTCGGCTTTCCGATTCTGTTTCCGACTGGAATTTCCTCCAGTTTCCTGGGCGACTGATTTATGCTTGCCACTCTGGAGTCGATCCTCATCTTCACCATTAGCGTATTTGGTGGCAATCTCCATCATCCGATTCAGAGACATCTCTCCGGTTCGACCGAACTTCAGACTCAATTCTCTATACTTAACGCCTTCTTTAAAGGCACAAACTGCTTGATGATCTGGTACATTTTCAACTGTGTGATGCAATGTGATCCACCTCTGGATGTAATCCCTCAGAATTTCATTCGGTTTCTGCATGCAAGACCGCAATTTCGTAAGGCCTGCAGGTCGCTTGCATGTTCCTTCAAATGCGGTGACAAACACTCAGGAGAGATCCTCCCAAGTGTAAATGCTGCTGGGTGCTAACTGATTCAGCCACGCTCTGGCCGAGCCTTCTAACATGAGAGGCAGGTGCTTCATGGATACCTCATCGTTCCCACCGCCAATCTGGACAGCCACTCGGTAATCTTCGAGCCAAGTATCGGGCTTGGACTCACCGGTGAACTTACTAACTCCAATCGCCAACCTGAAGTTGGGAGGAATTACAACGGCTCTGATGGCTCGACTGAAACACTCCGGCCCTGAAACATGTACTCTGCTACTGGTAGGCGCATCTCTGTCGTGGCCTTCTCGATGAGCTCTATTCCTGTCGACCAAACCTTGAATGAGAATGGATCTCGCATCAAAGCCTGGTTCCCTGGGGTCGATTGGAATTCTCCGCCCAACACTATGAGGGCATCTGTCAACCTGCTGTCAAGGCACATATGATCCACTCCTCGGGGGAGGGGTTGGCACTCGACATCGATCATCACGATCGAATCGGTGATCATATTGCTCATTCCTTCTGTACTGATCACGCCGGTCTCCACGTCCCTCACGCCTCGGAGGCGATCTTGGGCTGTGAGCCGACTGGACTGTGTCCGCTGCAACGGATCGACTGTGGATCCTGTTCCGCGACAGAGAAACAGCGGAATTCTGGTCTCCCGTTGCCCGGAGCAACGCTCTAATTCGAAACAAGCCTCTGCCAGCCTCTGACTGGGAGGGCTGAATCGACTCTGCTATACGGGCCGCAACCGCCAAATTCTGAATCGGAGTATGATATACGTGCGGGGGCGGAAAGAGTTGACGTCGACTGGATTCTGGAGCCCATTGACGCGCTCGCCCGTCGAGTATTCGCTGGAGATTCTCCAGTCGAGCGCCCTCGGCCAAGTTAGCCAAGCGTGCGTCCTCCAAGGCTCGGGCCTCGGGGGTTTCTCCAACGATAGGAGTGTGGAGTGCATCCATGTTCCGGCGGCGAAGTTCCTCCCGCTGCAACGGCGTGAGAGGCTCGGGGAGATACTCCTCGTGAGGACGCGACGGGTCGCCCCCATCCGCGCCTCCGTTAGCGCGGGGGAAACCGGGAGGACTATGTGGCCCATCGATCACCAGAACCTCTGCAACTGGGTCACTGCTGTCGCATTCGGATGCGGTCTCTACGGAGCCAGTCGACAGGTCGAACAGGCCGTAGAGGGATTCGTCGGGCTCAATTGCCGCGACTTGTGGGGTGGCCGACTGGCGTGCCACCGCATGCCTCACCCACCTCTGAAGCCTCGACCGACCGGAGCACTTGCGCCGGCGAGAAACAGGGGGAGATGCCACGGGAGCCGACCGATACTGGGTCGATGGCTGCCGCAGGGGGACACCACGGACGCATGCGCGAAAGTGCGTTGCCTCACGGGGAGCGCGTCGACGTCGAGTGGAGCCTCCTGAAGCCAAGCGGAGTCGTCGGCGATGAACGTGAGCGCGCCGAGATGGATCTCGCGTCCCTCCACCAAAGCTCCGCCCGAAACCATGATCAAGGAGATCGGAAAAAGTCGCAACTTCTCAAACTAGGCGCTAAGACTCCTAGCCCCATGGTGGGCGCCAACTATCGTGGTTCTAACTCTGACAGTGATGTAGGGGGGTATGTATGGAGAGGCTAGATCTTAGCTATGGAGGAGTTGTAAGCACACGAGGATTACGAGTTCAGGCCCTTCTCGAAGGAAGTAACAGCCATACGTCTCGGTGCCCGGAGGCGGTCGACTGAATTATGTGTGTATGAATAACAGGGGTGCCAATCCTTGATACTGAGGAGGGGGTGGATTATATAGAGTTCGCCAGGCCCCTCCAGCCCTCAGTAATGCAAGGTTTAAAGTACATTAATATTGGGGGTTACTGGTAACGCCCCTAATAAAGTGCTATGATGACCATAAAAGCTACTTAATGACCGACCGTTTGCGTGCAGGGTGACTTTAGATCTCCTGGCAGTCGAGTGGTTGGAATTTGGTCAAGTGATTGCTTCGTGGTCGAGTGTCTTGAATCTGTCGAGTAGGATACCTCCAAGTCGATTGAAAGGTGACTTCTTCTAGGGATGTCCTTGGGTAGGGTACTTAGGACAGGTCCATGCCCCTATCCTAGGTACATAGCTTCATCAGCTTACACTTGGTCTCAATTGAGACATGTATGTTCTAACTATTTTCGTTTCAGAAATTTAAAGCCAAGGTTAAAATCTTCTTAGCAAACCGATGCAAGTATAGTTTCTCATCCAATGACATCGGTAAGAGAATGCAAAATAAAATTCATAGCCGAATGGGGTGATACAAAATCTGAACCATTCATTTGCTTAACTCCAAAGCTGTTCTCACAGCAAGATCGGCTAGAAAATAAAAGTTTGCCTTCAATTCAAACATGTGTGATCAAATATTTGATTTGTTGCTGAAAAATAATTACATAAGAATTCTTGATCACCATGTCAAGCCATCAATTCAAGGATGAATGTATTGTAGGTTGCATCATTCGTTCAAACATAATTTTGAGGATTACAATATGTTTCGTCAAATAGTTAAATCGGCCATTGATAAAGGACGATTGAAATTTGTTGAGACACCAAGAGATGACCAGTCTATTCCGATTGGTCCCGATGGCAGACAGTTTTTGCATCGGCTGCTTCAAGCCGATCCATTTAAAAAGAAGGTAAAAATTGCAGGTGATGGGATCGAGTTTTCAAGTAAAGAATTTGTTGAAAAGCATAATGAACATAATCTTGAGGGCAAAAATTCCATCGAAGCTACAATGGAGACGCCAAGGACTGGGGGCAGCAAGCAAATCCAATGATCTGTGAAAGCAAACCAAAAGAAAACAAAGGCCGAAATAAGCGCAAGTGTAAGAGATCAAAAATCACCTTCGCTGAACTATTGGATAAATATCAAAAGAAGAGTGAAGAGAAGAATGCTTATCGGCCAAATCATGCAAAGAAACCAAGATCACCCCCAAGGCGCAAATATGAGGATCGGTATTGGCAAAGTGATAATTTTAATGCAACATATTCATATCCTTATTTTTGGCCGCCAATGCCAATGTCGTGGATGCCTCCCTATGTTCATATAGATCCATATTCATTATGGGACAGGTATGATACAAGGGCACATTCTCCATCTTATTTTAGACCATCTCACCAATATTATGCATCTCCGAGAAGATCAACATTTAAACAATCACATGTTAAAGACCGTTTCAATCGTAACGAATCGGTCCAGAGCTCAAGGAAGAAGAAAGAGGCGGTAAAGCAAGTTTACCGCGTGAAAAGAGATGGTCGTAAGTGTGCTACTTAAGATTTGATCTCAAATAACAAAGAGCCAATTAAAGTGTTGACATTGGCTACAAAAGGCAAAGAAGTGAAGAAATCAATTGATAAAAATCAAAGTGCCAAATCTGAAGAAAAGAGGTTGAGGGTGCACAAGGCCCAAAACGAGTTGCCATTGGTTGAAACAAAATCACAGCCGACATGCTCACTCGGCTTATCATATTGGCAAAAGAAGAAATTACAAAATCTTAGTGCACAAGAGCTGAGAAAGAAGAATATGGCATGGATTCCCAAGAAGATCAATCAAGACAAAAATGATGTGCATGCTTCTATTGCAATAAGTGCAATAAAAGTGAAGAAGGAAAAGAATAAAGCAACAAACAATTAAGCCGAAGGTGCGCATCACAACATCAAAATCTTCGGTTAGCACATCATCCATTTTCTTCAGCCATGCCGTTGATGCCTTTGCCATGGAATTCATCCCTAGGTATGATCAATTACCCTCCATGGATTTTATTTTGATCCATGGATGCAGCATAATTTTCTATATCATGAGAGGGTATTACCAAATCACTATACATTTGGTTAGTTATATCTTTGTTGCTAATACAAAGGGGCCGAAATATTTTATTGCTATTTCATTTGTTTATTTCGGCTATACATACTTTGGTGGGTGAATTCTACATGGACCTCATGGGAATGGCCGATACTTATATATCGCCCTAAGAATATCTAAGAATGGCCGGTGTGGTATTCTAACATCGTCCTTAGTTTGAGTAGAGATTGAGATAAGTCCTTGCAAAGGAATTTGTCAAATTGATGTCATTGAAGATATTATGCATAGACCAATTCATCAAAATTGCAAAGTGAAATTATGTTTTGATTGGGTGAGCTTTGGCTTATTAGTTTTCAGAATTTACGTAAGGCCAAATCATGGTTGATTTTTTTATTGAGCATCATATTGATATCATGCATAATATTGTTTTTAGCTTGATCTCTCTAGTACCATGGAGATTATATATTGATGGTTAAATTTGTAACAATGGTCAAGGTGTTGGTGTTGTTTATTTATCTCCATATGAAGCTATTTTGTGAAGCCTCATGCCGCTTAAAATATTTTTGCACAATGATCAAATCCGAATATGCATTGTTATTCGGATTGGAGATTTGCCTTGCTATAGGTGCTATACATATTGAGGCTTCCGGTGATTCGTTATTAGTAGTGAAACAAATATCCAAGGGTTATCAATGTTTTGACGAATCACTTATAGTTTATCTTTTGGTATGTCTAGATGCAAAATTTACCTTGGGTTGCATTAAAATTGTTTATATATTTAGACATGTCAATTGAAGAGAGTTGGCATAGCAAGCATCCGGCTACCATGTCTGTGATGGTGTATTGCATATCTATCAATAGTCGATGCTTATTCTTGCCAACATAGGTAAGGCCGAATTGGAGCTCACTACCTCGGCCACTAATGAAACTTTTATGCAGACAAAGTAAGGATTCGAGAAAATTCATTGTTGATAATCTGCAAGATCCTAGCAGAAGGGTGGACAATATGGTTGATGGATGGTCTTGACATGCATACCTATGGAACTTTATAGTCGGATTAATGAAGTTGGGAAAGTCACCCAAGCTTGCATCAAAATATTCACACAAGCAATGGCCGATATAAACTTATCGTCCTAAGCATATGCAAAATGGCCGATGTAGTGTTTACATCATCCTTAGAGCAAGCTATGTGCAAGTTATTTTTCGGCACACAAGCTTTGCCGAAAAACAGGGGGACATGTGTTGACACCAGATTTTGGCACGGTCAAGAACTTATTTAACATGGCCTCAAATGGAGAAGTGATCTACATAAAAGAGTTCCGTATTATTGATATGAACATATTTGAAGTTTGGGTCATCGTCGTCCGATTTCATCTCGAAGGCCGAAACTATGATCAAAGTACTAAGATCTTATATTCAGAGTACAATTTGGCCGATTAAGCCCCTAAGACGACCTCAAATGGAAAAATGACCTACACGAGTTGTCTTCGTCTCGTCGAAACGGTCGATTTTGATATAAAAATCGTTCAAATCCGAGTTCGTATGCAAAAATTAGAGCAATCGGAGTGCAGCACTGTCACAAGGCAAGATGTGGCGCGCCCCACCAGACACATGTCTGATGGGTAGCGCGAGGGAATAGCCTGTTTTGCGAGACCGATTTGACCCTCAAGATGACCTCTGATCAAAAAACTTTCAATATAAAAGTTGTTCGTCTCGTCGAAACGGTTAGGATTGCTTTTGGGCTCGTTTTCATCCAAGATCGTTTACCACCACAAAAAAGACCCGCAAGGTGCAGCCAGTTTAAACCGAACAGTTTTGGAAAATTCGGGCAAAACCAATCCGAATTGGACTAGGGTTTTGGACGTGAATTGAAGCCTTTTCCTTGCACGGGAAGTCCAGCCGCCTCTTATATACCTAAGAGGTGACGGCCGATTGAACAACACACAATCGACATATCAATCTATCATCTTTTATCTTTACCTTTACCTTCTCCCTTTGTTCTTCTTTTTCTCGTTCTTCGTTCGTTCTTCTTGTTGCAGGGCGGTGAACCTCGAGGACCTAGGGGAGGTCAGGCCGACCTAGGGCAGCCATAGCCGCCGCGCGCCCTGACGGGGTCCCTCCCAGACGTGTGGGGTTTCGGGTCCTGAAAAGCACCCGCCGGATTGCTTGCGTACCGCGCTTCCGGACGGGTCTCCTTCAACATGAGCTGCGGTACATCACCCTCGGTGTTGGAGGTACACGGTAACGTATTCGTGTGGGAACATCCATCTCATCTTGTTGTCTGCTCGTTTAATTTTCTATACTAGTAACGCCCAACCAACCCGGAATCTTGACCATTCCTTCCACATGCAGCAGCTGACTAATCAAAATCCAGATGCATGCAGTAAGCCAGTAACAGACTGGCTTGTATCAATTGATCTTTTATTTTGGGCGATGAGCTCCTTTTGAAAACAAAATGGGATTTGCGCGATGAGAACTAGGGCAGGGCCGGCCCTGGGGCATGGGCAGGGGGCGACGGCCCAGGGCCCAGCCCAGGGAGGGGCCCATGATGTAGTGCACATATATAATATAGCCAAGCAAAAATAGGTGAGAAAAAAATTTATGAGAGAAGAAAAACAAGATGAGGTAGGCCCATCAGATAGCAGGTAGCGATGAGCGAAGCGTCACGCACGCCGCACGGCAGGGCCGCTCGTTTCGATTGTGAAACAAATCAATCGAAGATCTCGCGGACGCCTCACTCGTTTGTTCGTCCACTCGTCACTGTGGTCGCCTCGGTCACCGCTGTGCGCGTCGCCCGCCGTGCGGCAATCCAGCAGCCGCAACCCGCAGCAGTACGTGTACGTATGTATGTGAGCAGTGAGCGCAGCCCACAGCAGTACGTATATGTATCCATGCATAACTCTCTGTACCATGTTCCTGATCCATCCCTGCAAACCCCAATTTCAGTAATTTCTTTTATTTTTTAGAATGTATTCAACTATTCATCCATGATCCATCCTCTAATTTCAGTGTACACGAAGTTCCAAATTTTAATGTATAATTTTCGAATTCAATCTTTCATAGTATGTATTCAACCATCCTTTTTTTGTCATTCTATGCACATGTCTAGGGTTCTAATCATTTAAATCATCCGATGTATAAATTTCTAATTCCTTGAATAATTTTTTCTTCATAATATTAGGACATTAGCCCGCCATGTTGCCTAAGAAGCATTTGTCAGTTGCTCAAACAAGGAGAAAAAAGATAGAAAGGGATCTGAAGATTCAACAACTGAAGGGTACTTAAGTATTATTGTTGTCGATGGAGTCAATTGAATTTGGTTCTTATTTGAGGTAATCATATCATGTTACTTTCAATTTTCTATCTTTTTAGTATTTCTGTCGTAATATGACATTGTCCAACAATTATTATGTTTAAGTTTATGTACCACGCACGCGCATACATATATATGATCTTAGGACATAGGGACAATGTCATATTATGTCCCTATGGCCACCCAGGTCAGGATGGCCATGTGCCCCTATGTCCTAAGATCATATATATGTATGCGCGTGCGTGGTACATAAACTTAAACATAATAATTTTTGGACAGTGTCATATTACAACAGAAATACTAAAAAGATAGAAAATTGAAAGTAACATGATATGATTACCTTAAATAAGAACCAAAATCAACTGACTCCATCGACAACAATAATACTTAAGTACCCTTCAGTTGTTGAATCTTCAGATCCCTTTCTATCTTTTTTCTCCTTGTTTGAGCAACCGACAAATGCTTCTTAGGCAACATGGCGGGCTAATGTCCTAATATTATGAAGAAAAAATTATTCAAGGAATTAGAAATTTATACATCGGATGATTTGAATGATTGGAACCCTAGACATGTGCACAGAATGACAAAAAAAAGGATGGTTGAATACATACTATGAAAGATTGAATTCGAAAATTATACATTAAAATTTGGAACTTCGTGTACACTGAAATTAGAGGATGGATCATGGATGAATAGTTGAATATGTTCTAAAAAATAAAAGAAATTACTGAAATTGGGGTTTGTAGGGATGGATCAGGAACATGGTACAGAGAGTTATGCATGGATACGTATACATACTGCTGTGGGCTGCGCTCACTGCTCACATACATACATATACGTACTGCTGCGGGCTGCGGCTGCTGGATTGCCGCACGGCGGGCGACGCGCACAGCGGTGACCGAGGCGACCACAGCGACGAGTGGACGAACAGACGAGCGAGGCGTCCGCGAGATCTTCGATTGATTTGTTTCACAATCGAAACGAGCGGCCCTGCCGTGCGGCGTGCGTGATGCTTCGCTCATCGCTACCTGCTATCTGATGGGCCTACCTCATCTCGTTTTTCTTCTCTCATAAATTTTTTTCTCACCTATTTTTGCTTGGCTATATTATATATGTGCACTACATCATGGGCCCCTCCCTGGGCTGGGCCCTATGCCGTCGCCCCCTGCCCATGCCCCAGGGCTGGCCCTGGTGCGAGGCGGCAGCAGCGGGACGCAGTGGTGTAAGGCTGCGCCAGCGGAACGATGTGGTGCTGCCTAGGCCGCGTCGGCAGGGCTGTTGGCGACGGCTATGCTGTTGGCGGTGCCTAGGGCTTCCTCGCTGCTCCGCCGTTGCCGCTCCGAGGGGATGACAGGAGCAGGGAGGCTAACTAACCTAGGCGGAGAAAAGGGAGGACCCAGCGATGACGGCGGCGGCGGGCAAGCCGTTGGCGGCGACGACGACGCGCACACAGAGGTGCTACATCCGCCATGAGTAGCAGGAGCTCGGGGACGATGCGATCCTCCGCCCACAGAGCAGAGGAGGGAGAGAGAGACTGCGGCGACGACACGAGTGGAAGGGGAACGGGCTTCAGAAATCCACCGGGCAGATTAGTACCATACCGAAAGTTTAATCAGGACGTGACCAGTTTATTAGGCCCAATTCTACTAACTGTATCACCAACACAGGGATATGCACAGCCGTCGGCTGCGAAAGATGCCAAAGCGCACAAATAAAAGAGGCCACCGAGCCCAACCCGTGACCCAGCACCCAATAGTGCACACGGACAAAAAGATGGCCTCCGAGCCCAGCCGTGACCCAACACCGATAAGTGCACACGGACCAGAATAAATGCAGCGAAAATATCCGCCATGAGGGCACAGTCGTAAAAAATAGCGCAATTGCATTCCCTGAGTTGGCACGTGCTAGACATTAGCCACTTGACTTTTTGTTCAAATTCCTTTTTAAAGCTTTTTCCTACAAGAAAACGCACGGGGTGCAGCGGCCATTGAGAGGAGCGCTCGAAGCCAGCCATGGCGTCCGCTCGCAGCTGCCGCGAGGTTGCTTGTAGTGGCCAGGGCGCATCGTGCGGCCAGCTTTTTGCTGCCCCTCCTCGATGTTTGTTGCTACAGGGAAGAAGAAAGGGGATGAGCGGGAAATCAAACATTCTATGAAAGAGTGGGAGTTCAAACAGAATAAGATTGCTAGATCGTAAAATAGGGTAGCTAGGGTAGCTCATTGTCCTGTGAATTATGCATGGACAACTCGAAACACTACATGTTGGTTGCATACAACTCCTTATTTTGTTAAGGATCTTGTAATAGCTGATTGCAATCCTATTGAATCGAAATAAAAACTCTCATTCCCCGCAAATAAAAGGTGGATGAGTAGCAGAGGAGATGGAGATGTGCTGCTACAATAACAAGAGAGATATTTCACATGGTGGGAAAGAGATGAGGATAAGAAGGGTGGTGTTGACACCCATTGCAAGGTGGAATGGCAGGACGCTGGGAGTTGCCTCCCATGCATGCGATCTAGCCAAATCGGACGCGTCGCGTGCGTCCGGCTCAAAGTTGTGCCAACCAGCCATGTTCAAACATTTCCCTTTTTTAATATATCAGCAAACCGTATAACTATCTCTTTATATTGCTGTCCAAGATACTGTCATAAAAGGTACACAAATCAAATTCCACGTGAAGTGCTAATGATAGAGGACAGAACCATATAGACACTTACCAGTAGCACACTCTTGTCGTTACACACACGCGCGTCGAGTGCGGAGAGACATCAAGACGAACGCACTAACCAACGAAGGGCATGGTTCCACGAGATAGGCTAGTCTCTGACCTGCATTCTGATCTTGGGATAAAGCTCTCATCGTCATGCCCACCAGGTTCAGAGGTGTGGGTGTTGGTTGTTCTGTCATCGTCTTTGGCGAAACAATAGGCAGGCACCTGCCATTCCGGGTCCTCTGGCACCATTTCTGGCATGAAGCTCATCACATGTGCAATCCACCCTACAGGATCACATAAATGCCAGCAAGATATTACAAATTCAGGTTTATTTTCGATCATCAGTGAAAATGCCATGTACGTTTTTTATGAACCCCCCTCCTACCCGCATTACATTATCATTAATGAAACCAGATACCACATCCAAGTTTACAGTAGTTTATGCTCCGAAACCCGAAGTCCAAAAACGAAAAACCAAGTCCTGCAAGTACATCGTCTACTGTCAGTATGACACACTCCTCTCTTTGCGAGAGCCTTGTATACAGAGTTATCTGTCATATCATATCGTTAGCGATCATTCATGAATCTACAACTTTGGTCCTATCAAGAGATAGAGGCAAAAGCCAAATGTCTTAATGGTCCTGGTTCAAGTTTACGACCAAATTAAACATGTATGCAAATAATGTTACCTCTTGGTTGCTCAAGATCTATTGTATGCACTGTGCTGGTTTTAATTGATAGTATTAGTTTTATTTTTCGGGTAATTGATAGTATTGATAGTATTAGTTACTAGTGTGGTATGAGCTTCACTTAGACTAGAAGATTTTCCTTTGTGACAAAGCAAGTTGCAGCAACTGTCTTTATGTGTGCCTTAGAGAGATGCCATAATTTCTTTATGATTCTATACAAACTAATCTCATCATTAACACATTGTTCTTATTTCTATGTTTGACTTAAGAATGATGATATCAGTTTTAGATGGCACATCCTGATTTGAAGCCATGACCGGCACTTGATCATATCGACCGAGCCATATCTTCTATTCCACGGAAGCAGCATTGGAACTGTCCAAGCAAATGATTGGCAGTCCCGTCCGAGGGGCACGAGAGTGGCATCGAAGTTGTGAGTATGAGTTTCTTGCGAGCTTAAGAATTACAGTATCAATCTCCTATTGAGCCCCTTTTATTTAGTTCAGTTGCTCTGCATTTGGCCTCCTTGTTCCTTTGCCTGTTCTACCCCGTTATCGATTGTTCTTCTTCACTTTCTAATTCTACTGTCCAACATTTCTCCTCTCCCCAGTCTAGCTGCTAAAACTTGTTTTCTGGCTCCAGGAACATCCTAAGTTCAAATGACAAATTTTAACATGATTGTATGTCCAAGTAAGCAAGCGAGGGTTTTTCTTTTCTGTACAAACGATCATCGATTCAAAGATTGCTTTTGAAAGAAAATAATTTTGCCACTCTGCAATTGTGCTCATGTGCTGAAATTGTTCTATGTACTACAGGGAATGTATCACCTAGCTCCAGTTACACCTGTACAAATTCTAGCCTTAAATAGAATTTACCGTTGCTAAAGTCCTATTCTACTCCCGAGCTCAAATGCTCCCGCGTGAACAATAGAATTGGAAAAAATAGCAAACAAATTCAAAAAATTCTAAATTTTATGTGATAAACTTTGACACATGTTTTGTATGCATACAAAATTTCAGTACGAAACGACATTCGTGCAAGGCATGAAAAAAACAAAATTAGCACTCCAAAATGTTTCCAAAACTAGCATTTTTGGAACATCGATTTTGTTTTTTTTTGCCACGCCTTCCACAAATGTCGTTTCGTGCTGAATTTTTGCCAACATACAAAACATTTGCTAAAGTTCACCATAAAAAATTCAGATATTTTTGAATTTTTTTCGATTTTACTGTTCATGAGGGAGCATTTGAGATTGGGTGTAGATACTCCATGTCCCTACCGTTGAGTAATACTTGCCCAATGTTATCTCATCGACAGCTATCTCCAGCATTGCCCTATCCCGCGATACAAAGTTTTAGTTCCATATATGATTTCTGCACTTATCATTTCTCCTGATCAAAACTCGTTAAAAAAAAGTTGCACACGGTGCTAGTTGCCATCTTCTCATTTCCGGCATGCGGAGTGAGTAAAGTATTTGAATAAATGATTTCCAATTCATAGAATCACAAATATTTTCTTCTTTTTTAATATGCTATGCAACAATTGGAAATTACAGATGACTAGTAGAGTGCCCGTGCGTTGCCACGAGCCAACAAATGAATTAACTAAAAAACACGCTCGCCTCGCTTTATATATAAAGCAACGGCCAACATACACGCAACTGCATACATGTGACGCCCGGGAAATTAAGCTACAGTGATCCTCTGCTAGTGATGCCACGTCACCTCAATTATAGTTGCTAATCTTGAGTTAGTTCAAAACCGGTCCAAAATTCAAAATTCAAATTAATGATAACGATAAAAGTTTTCAAAAATTAAAACTAAAAAGTTCGGTGGTTGTCAAATATTACATCGGTAATTATGGTGGAGTGCACACATTTTTATAAAGTGTCTGAATATTTTAAAATGAATTAAAACAGAAAGGAAAAAATAAGAAAAGAAAATAAAAACAAACCGAATAAATAAAGGGAGGGGAGAACACCCCACTGGCCCAGCCGGCCACCCCCTGGCCCGGCCCAACCCCCTCGCTCCCTTATCCCCCCCGGTCGGCAGGAAACCCTAGCCGCACCCATTCGCCCCCCCGATCCCCTCCTCCTCCCTCCCCGCACCGATCTGGATCGGCTCCGCCCGATCCCGTCGCCCCCCGACGCCGGCGACCGACCCGCCGCCCCGACCTCACCTCGTCCCCTCCTCCCCGACCGGCCGCGCAGGGCGCAAGGCCCCTCGTCGCC
>NC_041380.1:77381076-77386988 GCF_002162155.2 Triticum dicoccoides
GCCACCGAGCACGGGGACGTGCTCCCCGTCCTCCTCCCCAAAGGCTCCATCAAGCCTCGCCGACCCTCGTCTCTGCAACGTCGGTGAGGCACCGTCCTCTCCTCCTCCCGCCCGCGTGCTCGAACCACGGTGCCGCGCACCGCGTGCCCCGATCTTGCTGCTCTTCCTCCTGCCGCACGCGCTCACCACGCGCTTCGGATGACCCCCATACCGCGCGCTCACGGCCGCGACCTTCTCCCCGCGCCGCGACTGGACCGGCGCCCCCCTGCACGCGCCCGTGCGCGCCCACCCGCGCCCACGGCCATCGCTGCCGGACGCCCGCGCCCGAGACGGTGCTCTGCCCGCTCCTGCTCACGGCCTCCTCGCCCCGCTCCCTCGACCATCCCACGCCCCGTGCCCCTGCTCCACGGCTGCTGCTGCCTCCTCTACCCACCGCACCCGCCGTGCCGCTACCTCCCCAGGTCGCCGTGGCCTCGCCTGTGCTGCTTCCTTGCCGCCCCGGCCGCCTGGCCGGCGCCGTGGCCACCGGCCTCCCCCTGCACCGCCCCCCCTGCCGGGTCCGCCCGCACTGGCGTGCACTCGAACGAACGGGTGCTGGACATCCATTGCGCCCATCTCCACCCAGCACCCGTTAGCCCGAACCGCTGTGGCCTAGGGGCCCTATGACAACAGGGGCCCACACCCCAGAACGGTTAAAAAAAAGAGAGAATTAAAAATGAAATTATAAAATAAAAATGATTAATAAAATTAATTATTAATTAATTAATTAACTAATGAATTAATTAAGTTAATTAATCCGGTTTAATTAATTTAATTAACCAGTTAAGTTTAATTAAACTGTAATTAGATTAACCTAAACCCTAATTAACCTAATTAGAGGATGACAGGTGGGTCCCCCCCCCTGGACCCACATGTCAGGTTGACCGCTGACATCAGCATGACATCATGCTGACGTCATAAATCCATTTTTTCAAATTAATTAATTAATTAATTAATTAAATTCCAGAAATTAATAAAATCTTTAGAAAATCATATCTTTTAATCCGTAACTCGGATTAAAATATTTTCAACATGAAAGTTGCGCAGAACAACGAGACGAATCCGGATACGCAGCCCGTTCGTCCGCCACGCGTCTTTAGCATAGAGAACCTGCAACATTTCACCTCCGGTTCATCTGTCTGAAAACACGAAACACCGGGGGTACTTTCCCGGATGTTTCCCCCCTTCACCGGTATCACCTAATACCGCGTTAGAACACGTCTAGCTGTGCTTGTTGACCTGTTATGCACTTGCTTGCTATGTATTTACTGTTTCTTCCCCCTCTTCTCTCCGGTAGCCCCCGTGACGATGCTGATGCCCCTGTGGACGACTACGTCACCGACGACCCCTCCTTCTTGTCTGAGCAACCAGGCAAGCCCCCCCTTTGATCACCAGATATCGCCTACTCTTCTCTATACTGCTTGCATTAGAGTAGTGTAGCATGTTACTGCTTTCCGTTAATCCTATTCTGATGCATAGCCTGTCATTGCTGCTACAGTCATTGATACCTTACCCGCAATCCTAAATGCTTAGTATAGGATGCTAGTGTTCCATCAGTGGCCCTACACTCTTGTCCGTCTGCCATGCTATACTACTGGGCTGTGATCACTTCGGGAGGTGATCACGGGCATATACTATATACTTTACACTGTTACATTACCTGTGATACTGTTCGGAGTTGGGGGCTGAAGGGGCAGGTGGCTCCATCCCGGTAGAGGTGGGCCTGGGTTCCCGACGGCCCCCGACTGTTACTTGGTGGCGAAGCGACAGGGCAGGTTGAGACCACCTAGGAGACAGGTGGGCCTGGCCCTGTTCGGCGTTCGCGGATACTTAACACGCTTAACGAGATCTTGGTATTTGATCTGAGTTGGCTACGAGCCTATACGCACTAACCATCTACGCGGGAGTAGTTATGGGTATCCCGACGTCGTGGTATCAGCCGAAGCACTTCAGACGTCAGCGACGGAGCGGCGCGCGCCGAATTGGACTGGAACACCACTAGGCTAGGTCTGCTTTCGGCCGCGTACGCAACGTGCAGGTGTGCTATGGGCGATGGGCCCAGACCCCTGTGCGCTTAGGTTTAGACCGGCGTGCTGGCCTCTCTGTTGTGCCTAGGTGGGGCTGCGACGTGTTGATCTTCCGCGGCCGGGCATGACCCAGGAAAGTGTGTCCGGCCAAATGGGATCAAGCGTGTTGGGTTATGTGGTGCACCCCTGCAGGGAAGTTAATCTATTCGAATAGCCGTGATCTTCGGTAACAGGACGACTTGGAGTTGTACCTTGACCTTATGACAACTAGAACCGGATACTTAATAAAACACACCCTTCCAAGTTCCACAGACAACCCGGTGATCGCTTTTTCGCAGGGCGACGAGGAGAGGATCGCCGGGTAGGATTATGCTATGCGATGCGACTGGAGATGCGCTTGGAGATGCTACCTGGATATGCTACTTGGAGATGCTACTTGGAGGACTTCAATCTACTCTCTTCTACATGCTGCAAGATGGAGGCTGCCAGAAGCGTAGTCTTCGACAGGATTAGCTATCCCCCTCTTATTCTGGCATTCTGCAGTTCAGTCCACTGATATGGCCTCTTTACACATATACCCATGCATATGTAGTGTAGCTCCTTGCTTGCGAGTACTTTGGATGAGTACTCACGGTTGCTTTCTCCCCCCTTTTTCCCCTTTCCTTTCTTTCTGGTTGTCGCAACCAGATGCTGGAGTCCAGGAGCCAGGAGCCAGCGTCGATGACGACTACTACATTGGAGGTGCCTACTACTACGTGCAGGCTGACGACGACGACCAGGAGTAGTTAGGAGGATCCCAGGCAGGAGGCCTGCGCCTCTTTCGATCTGTATCCCAGTTTGTGCTAGCCATCTTATGGCAACTTGTTTAACTTATGTCTGTACTCAGATATTGTTGCTTCCGCTGACTCGTCTATGATCGAGCACTTGTATTCGAGCCCTCGAGGCCCCTGGCTTGTATTATGATGCTTGTATGACTTATTTTATTTGTAGAGTTGTGTTGTGATATCTTCCCGTGAGTCCCTGATCTTGATCGTACACATTTGTGTGCATGATTAGTGTACGATTGAATCGGGGGCGTCACAAGTTGGTATCAGAGCCGACTGCCTGTAGGAATCCCCCTTTCCAACTCCTTGGCCGAAGTTGAGTCTAGTCGATGAAAATTGTTTTACTAACTTGGCTGTGCGGCCCATGGGCCCACGTCGCCAATTGGGTGGTATTAGGATCGTTTACTCCTCGACCTTTACTCTGGGACTCTGAGCTCTCTTCTATTCGGGTTAAATGATTTTGCTAAAAACAAAACTAACTTTAGGTTCTGCAAGTACTTTCTCCCGGAGAGCCACTTGTTACCGATGACCGCCTGCTGCACCAGAAGATTCTGAAGATACTCTACGATGTGCTCTCGAGACTATGTGCCATCGCTTTTGCAATTCACTTCCATCGATAAATCCCTCTAGATAACTACTTACACCTATCGTTCATATTGTCATCCCCAGTTGCTCTTGTTATTACAAGATGTCCTGAAATACTCTTCGATATTCCGAGAATTCTTTACGCTTACTGCCCTGCAGTTCCTTGCTGCATGAATACCCCTACGGATAATTACTCGCGCTTGCCGAGTATCCGCTCATCCCCAGTTGTTCTTGTGTTTCGCAAAAGTCTTCAAAATAATATTCGATCTTCCGAAAACCCTCTGGGGCCTTTGGCTCTTGAAATTCTTGCTTGCTTGCATTATGGTTAATCCCATAAGTCTCGTAGTCTTAATGACATTCATTGTCATTATCATTTTGAGTCTGTTGACTCAATATGTTTGCGAATACACGCAATCATCATTGATCCTTATAAATTACCTTTTCGGCTGAGCTTCCATTCTTTTAACTGGAGTTGGTTCTCGACCAATCCAATTGTCGTTGGTTGTACCCTAAGGCTATTCAACTTATCCATCCCTAATCAGAGCATTGCTTTTGATCCCTTGATTTGGAAATCATAATTCCTTTGCATTTGACAATTGAGTTAGTCAGTTGTTTCTATAATCTGATCTCCTTGCATTCTTCTTCCTCTAGTTGAGTACCGATACTCGTATCAGATCCCTTGTGGACCATCAAGTCCTTTGTTGGATTTATCTGACAACGCCCTTCATATTCAATAACCTTGTGAGCCTTTCCTCGGATACATAATGCCTTTGGTAAATTGTATCCTCTGCTTTTCTCAACCATGCTCTGCCATCGAGTTTGTGTTATTTACTCTTGAAACTTGTGGTATATGTTTCTAAGAAGCCCCCCTATGGGTTGAACATATGCCTTCTCTAAAACATGTGAACCCGAAAGTTTTCACGAGTCATACACTTCTGGTGCTTCACCAGACAAAATTTCAACACTACAACTTCATCGAACGTGAGAAGTGAATGAAAGGTTATGCATTGGAGAAGTGGGAGTCGACCTTGAACTTGTGTTCATGCCCATGGACGCGATATATATCCTATCATGAAAGCTTCTTGTAACAATAACTATTTCCTTGATAACTAACCTATGGTATCTGTGAATTGATCCCTTGCAACCGTGGTTCCGACCATGATTGTTCTTCTTTGATCTCATTTCTCTGATAAGTTAAAACAATTGTCTTCTATGGATCAATACACCAGTCCAACCTTTACTTTGATCTTGTGTCGAGTATTACCCCCCTGGTATCTCGAGATTATCATGGAACTGCATAACTTTTTATGAGTTCTTCATCAAGTGCTACCTTCCCATCGATTCCAATTTTTCGCGGGCTCTGAGTTATTGAACACTCAAAGACACCGATAACTGAACCGAGTCCGCTCTACGGTTCAACAACTCTTCAGCAAGCTTCTATAAGTACGAGTTTGTTACCCGATCACGCCATTCCTAGCCTGTTTGGCTATATCGTTGTCGTGACGAATTCCAACGGGGCTACCTGGTCCTTATTTTCGGAGCACCAATTTTCGACGATGAACTAACCTTACGTCGATTGTCCTCGTAATACCCTTTCACCTTAAACAACAAGCTTGAGTTCGAGTTTGTGTCGTAACGGTGGTTCCAATAACCTCTTGCTTCATCATTCCTTTGACTTGATGTCGTCGCTGATTGACTACATCTGCATGAAATCTCTCGACAATTGTGTCGTGATCATCATCAACCTTATGAGCTCTTCCAGGAATTCAATTGAATTCATGATGGGTAATACCATCCTTGCCCCTCGATGATTCCTGTTCTCATCGACCACTTTATTGCCTTCCGTTCAACACAACTTGTTCGAGTTTGGTGTAAACCTTGAGATCACTGCTACCCAGAAGTCGATCTTCCTTACCTCGGTAGTATTACCATCTCTTTTTGTCAAGAGTGTGGTGAGAATTTCACCACCTCTTAATAATTCTTCATAACATAATACTTCTTGCCATCTTCGTTCATTCCTTGGTCCCCGTATTGTTTTCAACCGGAATACCGACAATGGAGCTATGACGTGTGAATTCAAAAATTCTAACAACCCTATTGCTTTGAAGTGAATGGGCAATAGTTCATTCTAAGTCCTTCGCTAATTGAATCACCATTCTGACATTGGTCGTGCAACCCAACCCATATTTCGGGCGCACCTTTCAACCAATGTTTAATTGTGTATGTTTTCCTCGAGCATACTTCCGTATATCATTTGATCTGACAAATGTTATCTCCTTGTTCACTTAATGGTGGAAATCCATCTTTTGGGAATCTCGGTGAATTGCCGTTGAGTTCACCAGACACCTCCTTGTCCTCTCCTTGGGTTAATGATGGACTCTTGTTAACGGAAATCACTTCGTAGTTCATTTCCCCGAGAATCTTACAATGCCATCTC
>NC_041380.1:77388443-77390709 GCF_002162155.2 Triticum dicoccoides
GCACGGGGACGTGCTCCCCGTCCTCCTCCCCAAAGGCTCCATCAAGCCTCGCCGACCCTCGTCTCTGCAACGTCGGTGAGGCACCGTCCTCTCCTCCTCCCGCCCGCGTGCTCGAACCACGGTGCCGCGCACCGCGTGCCCCGGTCTTGCTGCTCTTCCTCCTGCCGCACGCGCTCACCACGCGCTTCAGATGACCCCCATACCGCGCGCTGACGGCCGCGACCTTCTCCCCGCGCCGCGACTGGACCGGCGCCCCCCTGCACGCGCCCGTGCGCGCCCACCCGCGCCCACGGCCATCGCTGCCGGACGCCCGCGCCCGAGACGGTGCTCTGCCCGCTCCTGCTCACGGCCTCCTCGCCCCGCTCCCTCGACCATCCCATGCCCCGTGCCCCTGCTCCACGGCTGCTGCTGCCTCCTCTACCCACCGCACCTGCCGTGCCGCTACCTCCCCAGGTCGCCGTGGCCTCGCCTGTGCTGCTTCCTTGCCGCCCCGGCCGCCTGGCCAGCGCCGTGGCCACCGGCCTCCCCCTGCACCGCCCCCCCTGCCGGGTCCGCCCGCACTGGCGTGCACTCGAACGAACGGGTGCTGGACACCCATTGCGCCCATCTCCACCCAGCACCCGTTAGCCCGAACCGCTGTGGCCTAGGGGCCCTATGACAACAGGGGCCCACACCCCAGAACGGTTAAAAAAAGAGAGAATTAAAAATGAAATTATAAAATAAAAATGATTAATAAAATTAATTATTAATTAATTAATTAATTAATTAATTAATTAAGTTAATTAATCCGGTTTAATTAATTTAATTAACCAGTTAAGTTTAATTAAACTGTAATTAGATTAACCTAAACCCTAATTAACCTAATTAGAGGATGACAGGTGGGTCCCCCCCCTGGACCCACATGTCAGGTTGACCGCTGACGTCAGCATGACATCATGCTGACGTCATAAATCCATTTTTTCGAATTAATTAATTAATTAATTAAATTCCAGAAATTAATAAAATCTTTAGAAAATCATATCTTTTAATCCGTAACTCGGATTAAAATATTTTCAACATGAAAGTTGCGCAGAACAACGAGACGAATCCGGATACGCAGCCCGTTCGTCCGCCACGCGTCCCTAGCATAGAGAACCTGCAACATTTCACCTCCGGTTCATCTGTCCGAAAACACGAAACACCGGGGGTACTTTCCCGGATGTTTCCCCCCTTCACCGGTATCACCTCATACCGCGTTAGAACACGTCTAGCTCTGCTTGTTGACCTGTTATGCACTAGCTTGCTATGTATTTACTGTTTCTTCCCCCTCTTCTCTCCGGTAGCCCCCGTGACGATGTTGATGCCCCTGTGGACGACTACGTCACCGACGACCCCTCCTTCTTGTCTGAGCAACCAGGCAAGCCCCCCCTTTGATCACCAGATATCGCCTACTCTTCTCTATACTTCTTGCATTACAGTAGTGTAGCATGTTACTGCTTTCCGTTAATCCTATTCTGATGCATAGCCTGTCATTGCTGCTACAGTCATTGATACCTTACCCGCAATCCTAAATGCTTAGTATAGGATGCTAGTGTTCCATCAGTGGCCCTACACTCTTGTCCGTCTGCCATGCTATACTACTGGGCTGTGATCACTTCGGGAGGTGATCACGGGCATATACTATATACTTTACACTGTTACATTACCTGTGATACTGTTCGGAGTTGGGGGCTGAAGGGGCAGGTGGCTCCATCCCGGTAGAGGTGGGCCTGGGTTCCCGACGGCCCCCGACTGTTACTTGGTGGTGAAGCGACAGGGCAGGTTGAGACCACCTAGGAGACAGGTGGGCCTGGCCCTGTTCGGCGTTCGCGGATACTTAACACGCTTAACGAGATCTTGGTATTTGATCTGAGTTGGCTACGAGCCTATACGCACTAACCATCTACGCGGGAGTAGTTATGGGTATCCCGACGTCGTGGTATCAGCCGAAGCACTTCAGACGTCAGCGACGGAGCGGCGCGCGCCGAATTGGACTGGAACGCCACTAGGCTAGGTCTGCTTTCGGCCGCGTACGCAACGTGCAGGTGTGCTATGGGCGATGGGCCCAGACCCCTGTGCGCTTAGGTTTAGACCGGCGTGCTGGCCTCTCTGTTGTGCCTAGGTGGGGCTGCGACGTGTTGATCTTCCGCGGCCGGGCATGACCCAGGAAAGTGTGTCCGGCCAAATGGGATCAAGCGTGTTGGGTTATGTGGTGCACCCCTGCAGGGAAGTTAATCTATTCGAATAG